>NW_026880771.1:0-31652 GCF_032173495.1 Musca vetustissima | reverse complement strand
AAATATTGAGGGCTACCATGGGCGTAATCCCGAAACATGGGCCAATATTAATATATTGGGAAAGGTAATGAAATCCGAAAGTCAAACTTATATGTGCATTTAAATTTATTGAATTTATTTTTTTTTCAAAAATGGCAGCAAGACACTCATAAACATCAAGTTGTAGATATTTAGTAATTTAATGTTACTTTATGCGTGCTCTGATAAATACCAAAATATTACAAAGAGCTGTACACTACACATTATGGTGTAGGTTAAAAAAAAAACGAATCTAAAATGCCGAACATTATACACCAACAAAATTCCTAGGCAAGACAACGTTTGCCGGGCCCGCTAGTAAATTATAATAATATTATCAAAAATGTGCTTCATCGAAATATTGGAAATCTGTTTCAAAAAATTATGATTTCATCCGAACTTTGCCTACCTTATTATTTCTTCCAAACTTAGTTCAAGTTAAAAGATGGGGAATATGGGTCCACTCCTTCTGGCACATCCAACACAGGGCCTAGGCCTAAATGCGCGGAACAAATAGGATAACTACTTCAATATAAAATAGTAAGGAAAGTTCAAAAATCGGACGGGGCCGACTATATGGTACCCTTCACCACTTTGGGTACATGTAAGGCATGTTAATGTCGGTACTATTCTGTAGATAGAACGGTCATAGAATCTTTAAAGGACCATTGAGATGAAATCGGGCGAAGATAAATATCTGAACCAATTGAAAACCCTCATATACATACCATTCTGAAATCAAAGAAAAATTGCAAGTCAAACGGACAGACTTGGATTCTTTGGTGTACCATTTGTATGAAGTCGAATCAAATTATGTATGGGAGCTATATAAAAACACCGTAATTGAGTAACCGTTACATACACCATTTGTTTTTTGTATTCACTATATTCAATTTAATACCCACTGCCAAATTTCGTGTAACCATCATTTACATAAAATCGAACGAAAATATATGTCAGACCTATATCAAAAGCTGAACCGATTTCAACAAATCTTGTCACGCATAATTTTTTTCTAATTCGCATTCGCTATGCAAAATTTTACACAATCAGACAAATATTGGGAGTTTGGTGTATCATTCACAAAAAATCAGACGAAACTATATATGGGAGCTATGTCTAAATCTGAACAGATTTTAACAAAACTTAACATCAGTCTGCACCTAATTCAGTACTCCGGGCAGAATTTTGTCCCAATCGGACAAATATTGGGAGTTTGGTGCATCATTCACATAAAATCGGACAAAACTATATATGGAAGCTATATCTAAATCTGAACCAATTTTAACAAAACTTCGCAGACACCAGTCTGGACCTAATTTAAAACTCTGTGCAAAATTTTGTCTCAATCGGACAAATATTGGGAGTTTGGTGCATCATTCACAAAAATCGGACGACTATATATATGTGAGCTATATCTAAAACTTCGGAGACATCAGTCTGGACCTGATTCAGTGCGCTGTGCAAAATTGGGAGTTTGGTGCATCATTTACACAAAATAGGGCGAAACTATATATCAGGGTTCTTCCTTGGCCAAATAAGTGAACTATGCCAAATTTCATCCAAATCTGACAATAAGTGCGACTTGTACTTTGTTAACAAATATACATGGACAGACGGACGGACATTCGTAAATAATTTTTGGTGGGGAGATTTGTACCATATTCGACTACAATACCAAATTGCAGTAAATTCGGTTGAAAAACGCACTCCAGAACCCCAAAATACCGGAAATTGGGGGAACTCTAATGTGCTGGCTATCCGAAAAAATGGACCTATATTCAAAATTTTTAGTGGAGATATTTGGTACCTATTAAGAACTCAAAATACCAAATTACAGCCAATTCGGCGAAAAATACGGTAATTCCCACCAAAATACTGAAAATTCGGAGGTTCCGTTATATGGGGGTACCAGAAGACATGAACTTATATTTATAATTTTTAGTAGAGATATTTAGTACCCAATAAGAACCAAATGTACCAAATTTCAGCGAATTCGGTTGAAAAACGCACTCAGGAACCTTAAAATATCGAAATTAGGGGGGTACCCTTATATGGGAGCTATGCCTAAACGTGGACCGATAAAGTCCATCTTCGAATTGATCTGCCTGCACACAAAAGACTCTATGCAAAATTTTGGCGATCTATGTCAATTCGTTTAGAGGCTAGAGTGACAGACGGACAGACGGACATGGCTATATCGTCATATAATTTTACGCTGATATTTGTGTACAGTACTAATTTGTTTATACAGTCTAAATTATTTAAATCGCTTCGTATTCAAATTGTACGAGTTCTGACATCAGAATTATTTTTGAATCTTGTAAGAATGAATATAGACAATAATTTAAAATGATTTTTCTGTCGATTCAATATTTGGTTTTCTTGATATTGGACTTTAATTATTCCAATAGAATGTATTGTATCTCCCGAATGCCAGGATGTAGCGATGTCAAATTTTGTGCATATCCTAGTTAGGATAGTTGCAATTAATCTGTGAAAATAAGTTTGTTCTAAGATTGCGGAAAAAATTGAGGCTCAAATGGTTAAGGTTAACTTGCATACACCTTCTACCATTTTTAGCATCGGTGATTTCCATCACCACGTATACAGCCGATAATGATGTTAGAAACTGTGACAAGACTACCGATGTAATGAAAACCTTATTTCATTGTTTTGCATATATCAAAATATTATACCTATAATGCATATTTTGTTCCAAGCAGATTTTATAGTCCATTGGACGCAGGAAGTACTAAATTAAAGTATGTTTATGATCATTTTTAATTAAATCATATAATGGAAATTCTGGTAAAATTTTGCGTTTCTTCCTTCCATTTTTATCAATCATTTCCCATTCCATGTTACAATTTCGTTCAAAAACTGGTATGCACACAACCCACATGTTAATGTGGTTTATGTCTGCCATAGCTAGTATCCCATACACACAAAGCTTCTCATATCTCTTATCCTTGACCTTTCGTTGCATTTAGAAACAGCAACTGTTGCCAGAAATTACAACATAAATTTTGACCATCCTACAATATAACATATATTTATGTGATAATCTAGATATGAACAATAGTACTAGGAAGAACCATGTGCATGTGAAGGAGTTTTCTTAGAATAACTACAATATGTAAATATTTAATAAAAACCACAGACATTTTCATTGCTAGAATAAACATTGATCTGATAAAAAAAAACAATATTTATAAGTCAGAGAGATATAATCAAATAATGGCTGGAAGCAATAATGGAATATAAATTTCCTTCAAGAGAAGTATTGTAACAAGGAGTAAATTGTCAGATAACTATATAATTTGCTACACTGTGGTACAGGGTATATGCATAAGTAAGAAACATAGTACACCCATAGGATAAACATAGAATCGTTTTCTATGTCCGTCTGGAATCCCCCATTCGACTTATTGGATTTCGATTGTTGTTAGATATTGTGCAAAGTTCTTCGAAAACCAAAAACCAATTTAATGTTACTTTCTTGTAAGCACAACAGCCCATAATATTGATTCTCACATTTACGCTTTGCCAAACTTCCTTAAGATATTTGCCATATCATTGTCCGTGTCATGATAAGAAACTATTTTCACTTACGTTACGTTTATTCGATCCTTGGTAATAAGAAATTTTTTTCACTGTGCAAATATTTCAACTATTTACACAGTGAGTCAACGAGACATGAAAATCCATTGAGCTTTCTAAAGACAGGTAATCTACATGACATATTTTTACAAATAAAGGGAACTATTTCAATCTTCGCATAAGTATAATAATGGAAAGTTTACCTGCTGTCTACAGTTAAACGGCATATACATTACAACTTTTAACCGGGTTAACCTACTTTATGAGGATTTATTTGACATATATGCAAAGGAATTGACAATTGAAACCCACAGGGTTAACGAAATCCGGTTAAATGTAAACGTACTGTAATATGGATTATACTTCAGTGACATGAATGAGTTGAACTTTTTTACATAGATATCATTTGTTGCAAAAATTATTGATAGTTTTTTTTATAAAAAAATATTATTCTCTTGATATATTCAAGGCTAATATGTATGTTTTCACCGCTTACTTCACTGTGATACTGATTATTAAAGCGATATATGCAAATAGAAACCAGATAGATCCCCATGTTTTAGTATTTTGGATTTCATATAAGTTATTCAATCAAATTGGCTGTAATTTGATATTTTTGGTTTACATTGGGTGGCAAATTTTCCTATCAAAATGTATTAATATCGGTCCGTGATCTTCAATAGTCCAATATATTAACCTTGCACTTCCAAAATTTCCTAAACAATTCTCCGCGTTTGGTTTACTTTTTCCCAGAAATGCCCATATATTGTCAAATTGCTCATATACTCCAAATTGATGTTTTAAGTGAGAAGTCTTCTAGCAAAAAATTTAAAAATCCATTAATTTCCTCGGCGCATTTACAAGCCGAAATGACTATATTTTAGCATTAAGAAATGGGATTAATTTGGTATTATGGGACCCCAAAGGTGGATATAAAAGGAAAATAACACTTTTAACAGAATATTTTAAATATAACTCAATGTTTAGTTAGGTATATATTTGTCTCAGAATTTACCATACCGCAGTTGTCATATAAAAGTTCCGGTTGATTTCAGATACTTAGAATTTCCAATTCATGGGAAAGTTTGAAATCAAGTATAGGATAGGGGTTTCCTTAAAACTAGTTCGGATTTAATTCCGCCTATATATAATTTCGTCCGATAACATGACGAAAGATAGATATTTCTTTTATATTAAGGCCGGAATCAGTTTATATTTAGATATAGCTCCAAAATATTGTTTTGCCCAATTTCATGTAAATAGTTGAAAGAAAAAGAACTATGTCTGTCCGATTGAAATTTTGACGTGATTTTAATAGGTTTAGATTCATATGAATATAAAACACACCGTATTTGTCAAATTGGCACAAAATTTTGCCTGGCTACTATGACTTAAAAAATCGACTAAGATCTTGGTTATAATGTGACCTTACGAAGAAAACAAAAAGTTCGTTAAAAACAAGTATTTTTTAACTTGATCCACTTCAAGCCAACACCTATTCATTCAAAAACATTTCTTCCTGGGAATTAATATAATCGGCCGAGAATGAAGTTATATTTACAAAGACACCACATTACTATGCCAGTGAACACTGGGTTCCCCATACGACAAAAAAAAAAAAAAACAGTAAGGAATGTTCAAAGTCGGACGGAGCCGACTATATGATACCCTTCACCACTTTGGATACATACAAGAGATTCTAATATATACAATATCCTGTAAATAGAATGGACATATAATCTTTAGAGGACCATTGAAAAGGAAATGGAATGGGGTGAAACTAAATATATGATCTTCATAGATATTTGAACCTATTAAAAACCCATGTACATACCATTCTTAAATCTATGAAAAACTGTATGTCAATCGGATTCTTTTGTGTACCATTTGTAGAAATGGAGCAAAATAATGTATGTGGAGATATATGAAAATCTGGACCTAATTGAGCAACCGTGGCATATACCGTTTGGTATATGCAGCACAGAGCGCTTTTCACAATTTTATCTTGTGTATATGGAACTGACGTAGGTTCCTCGGTTCACTATTTACCAAAAATCGGACGAAACTATATATGGGAGTTCTATCTCAACCGATTTTCACAAAACGTCGTGTACATTAATATGGACCTATATCATACGCTGTGCCAAATTTTGTATTAATCGGACAATCCTTAGGGGTTTGTTGCACCATTTACCAAAAAATCGGTATAGCGGAGCTATATTTAATCTAAACCGATTTTCACAAAACTTCGAATACATCAATGTAGACCTATTTTAATAAGATCTGCAAAACGTTGTCTCAATCGAAATAATTTGGTGCACAACTTATCTAAAATCGGACTAAACTATATAAGGGAGCTATATCTAAATATGAACCGATTTCAACAAAATTTCATAAATAACAAAAATGACTTTATTTAGTAGGCTGTGCAAAATTTTGTCTCAATCGGACAAATATTGGCAGTTTGGGGCACCACATGCATATAATTGGATAAAGTATATATGGGAGAAATATATCTAAAACTGAACCGATTTCATCAAAACTTCACGTGTATCAAATCGAAATATATATAGGGAATTTGGTGCACCATTTACATAAAACTAGACGAAACTATATATGGGAGCTATATATATCTAATCAGATTGTTACGAAATTTAACACAGATCATTTTGCACTTAATTCAGTACGCTATGCCAAATTTCGTTTAAATCGAAAGATATATAGGGACATTGGTGCACCAGTTACATCAAATCGGACGAAACTATATATGGGAGCTATATCAACATCTGAACCGATTTTCACGAAACTTAACTCACATCAATTCAGTACGCTGTCCTAGATTTCGTGAAAATCGAAAGATATATAGGGATTTGGTGCACCATTTTGTGCAAATCGATATATATTTACGGACTTTGGTGCACCATTTACCTTAAATCGGACGAAAATGTATGGGAGCTATACCTAATTTTAACCGATTTTCACCAAACTTGATACAAGGCTCAATTCTGTATGTTGTGCCAAATTTCCTTTTGAGAATATGCATAGAATCGCTTTATGAGTCGATTTATGCATGTCTGTCTGTCTGTCCATGTTAAATTGTAAACAAAGTACAGGTCGCATTTATGATCCGCTTTGGATGAAATTTGGCACAGCTCATCTGGGAAAAATCGGTTCAGATTTAGAGATAGCTCCCATATATATTATCGTCCCATTTAGTGTAAATGGTGCACCAAAATTCTTCGATTTGTACTGAATTGGGTCTAAAATGATGTGTGCCAAATTTCATAAAAATCGGCTCAGATTTAGATATACGTATATATAAATATGTATAAATATATATTCGCCAAAAATACGTAACCCTCAAATTTGAAATTTTACAGTCAAAGGTTTCTTTTAATAATTTAAGATTTAATAAAGCTATTACATTGAAAAATAGGACTATAGTTTTGTTATAATCTAGTTTTGTTTTAAGCTATAGGTCTAAATTTCAAAATAATAGCTTTATTAAATCTGAGTTTATTAAGAGAAACCTTCTACTGTAAAATTTCAAATTTGAGGGTTACGTTTTTTTTTTTTGGCGAACATGGCTCGATATCTTTCGATTTGCACGAAATTTGGGATAGCGTGCTGAATTGAGTCTAGAATGATGTGTGCTAAGATTCCTGAAAAACGGTTCAGATTTAAGTATTGCTCCTATATTTTCGTCCAATTTTATGCAAATCGTGCATCAAAGCCCCTGTATTTCGTACTGAATTAAGTCTACAACGATGGGTGTTAAGATTCGTGAAAATCGGGTCTGATTTCGATTTAGCTAATAGTCCACCAAAGTCACTATATATTCTTCGATTTGAACCAAATTTTGCATAGCGTACTGAATTAAGTTTCATGAAAATCTGTTCAGATATATATATATATATATACATATATCACGAATTCCACAAAATGGTCAACAACATAGGTGATAAATCAATTCGTTGTCCCTTTTTGTTGTCCCTTTTTCGCGTGGAGAGTAACTTGGGCATATATTTATTAGTTTTATAGTGTCATTTGTCGGAAGTGTGAACGCTGTTAGATAAAACAATATCAACAATAAATATTAAATTCAAAAAAAGTAATACCTTACTAAGAATTATATATATATAAACCTATATATATAGGTTTATATATAACAACAGAATCCCGTGGTAAGTACAGTTAAATAGTGTAAGAAAATAAGTAACGAGTGCGTGACAAAATTAACATATGTTTCTATACAGACTCTAATATGATAATTTTTTGGATAATGCTGTTATATGTGGATCTTGAGATGACAAACTCAAATAAAACAAAGTTTGTCTTCTATCTCCATCGAAAAATGTTGTATCCGTCACGCAAATGTTACATTCTTCCTCAATAAGTTGAATTTGAAACGGATTTACAGGCAAAAATTTCGTCCATAACTGCATAATGATTTACTAAAGGTCTTGGGGCCACACAAAGCTATAATACCCTGACAACATAGTTGTGCGAAATTCTTATGCAGTTTATTTCGTTGGTCAGCCAAGTACTTCGCTTTGTTTAAAGATTTAATTGGGAGAATATCCCAATCAAAAAGTAAGGAAACTGATGAGGATCAGTGGCGAGATCCGAAACTATAGTCACCCCTGCTCATTCCCACTAATACATAGTTCTTTTTTTTAACAAAAATGTTATTATAAATTCTTAAAATATGAAGTTTTATGGCGCTTACTTTGAGATTATGAAAAAAACAGGTTTTTATATGACATTTTTTTCGACAGGAGGTTTTTTACACCCTGTCGTTAGTGTACCATTTGTAAAAAATTTAAAAAATTATGTAAGAAAGCTATATGTAAATCTGGATCTTATTGAACAACCATGGCGTACTCCATTTGATTTGCAGCCGCACAGTGCGCTGTTCACAATTTTATATCGTAAGGAGCAACCTTTATTATTTGGAGCACAAATTGCATGAACTCAGATGAAAAACCAGTAAGTAAAGCAGGAAAGTCGGACCGGGCCGACTATATGATACCCTTCACCACATTGGGTTTATTGCGCATATGTATCCTTACATTTGCATGTCATTGTCCCCTCGAAGGAACATACGCATGTCTTTCTGCAACCTATGATAAATTTAATTTCATTCGGCCAAATTTTTTAGAATCGTCTGCGTACCATGGAATAAATTTATGGAAAGCGTTTTATAGCAAAATTGATACACGCTATTCGGTAGGCCGTACAGATAAAAATTTTATTTCAATCAGACACCCGCTCGAGTAACATTATTCAAGTCTCAATTTGATACATTGTTAAAAATTTAGTGTTATTCGGAGTTTGGAGAGCCATTTATGTAAAATCGGACGAATATATAAATATGTGAGAGCTATATAGAAATCTGAACCGATCTTACCACACAACATTCTAAACACAAATCAGTATACTAGGACAAATTCCGTACAAATCGCAAGATATATAGGGACATTGGTGCACTATTTACCTAAATCGCACGAAAATATATATGGGAGCTATATCTAAATCTGAACCGATTTTCACAAAATTTTACACACATCGTTCCAGTCTTAATTCAGTACTCTATGCCAAATTTCGTGCAAATCGAACAATATATAGGGACTTTGGTGCACTATTTACCTCAAATCGGACGAAACTAAATATGGGGGCTATATCTAAATCTGAACCGACTTTCACGAAATTTAACACACATCATTCTACACACAATTCAGTACGCTATGCCAAATTTTGTGCAAATCAAAGGATACCTACGGACTTTGGTGCACTATTTACCTAAAATCGGACGAAAATATACAGTGGTGGTCACAGAATTAAAACATTTACTGTGGTAAACATTTTTTGACAAGTCCTCAATTCGTTTGAAGTACTTTTGAAATTTTTTTAATTTAATTTAGCGCGAAAATAGAAAATTATTGCATGCAATTTTCCATAAATAACGGTTTTTATGAAAATACATCGATTTTGAAGCGGTCGTATAATTAAAACATTGTGTGATTTTTTACTTTACTGCATTTTTTTGAAAATATTTTTAAAAAAAGCTCTTTAATTTAGTTCAATTATGTAGACTAAGCACTGATAGAATCATTTACAGATAAAAATATCTGAAAAAATCTGTAAAATCTATCAAAATTGCCAAAAATTTGTACAGTACACGTAACATCGAGAATACACCCTTATTATAGAAAACAATGGTCCGAATGCACTAGAAATTGCTAGAATTAGTAAAAAACTATTAATAATTCTCAAAATGAATAAATATTTGAAATAAAAATTCAAAAAATGGGAATTAACCTAAAGGAACGATTCAATTTCAATAGCCTTTACTAAATAAGGCCGGAATATTTTTGCAGTAAGTGAGAAAATATCGGTTGATATTGGTATTTATTATATCAAATCGAATGTTCGAGTAGTACAGAATATATTTTATCAAAAAATATATCAGTCACAACAGAACGAACAGAGATCAAGGCCTATGTTGACGAGTAAAGGTTTCTGGCACACAGCAGCATTTTTGATGTTCAACACAAGTCTTCAAATATTTGTCAAAGTGTAAAATTTTTCCTAATTTGTTACTAAAATAGATTAAGTGGAAGTTATTCTCTTCATAAAATATTATTTTGGAAAAATATTGTCATGTTCAATAGATTTTAAGGGTCAAGAGTTGACCATCAATCCTGCTGCTGTGTGCCAGAAACCTTTACTCGTCAACATAGGCCTTGATCTCTGTTCGTTCTGTTGTGACTGATATATTTTTTGATAAAATATATTCTGTACTACTCGAACATTCGATTTGATATAATAAATACCACTATCAACCGATATTTTCTCACATACTGCAAAAATATTCCGGCCTTATTTAGTAAAGGCTATTGAAATTGAATCGTTCCTTTAGGTTAATTCCCATTTTTTGAATTTTTTTTTCAAATATTTATTCATTTTGAGAATTATTAATAGTTTTTTACTAATTCTAGCAATTTCTAGTGCATTCGGACCATTATTTTCTATAATAAGGGTATTTTCTGAATGTTAGGTGTACTGTACAAATTTTTGACAATTTTGATAGATTTTACAGATTTTTTCAGATATTTTTTTCTGTAAATGATTTTAACAGTGCTTAGTTTACATAATTTAACTAAATTAAAGAGCTTTTTAAAAATATTTTCAAAGAAAATGCAGTAAAGTAAAAAATCACACAATGTTTTAATTATATGGCCACTTCAAAATCGATGTATCTTCATAAAAACCGTTATTTATGGAAAATTGCATGCAATAATTTTCTATTTTCGCACTAAAGCTCTTAAGTGCAGTGTATCGAAGTGTTCCGAATTAAAAAAATTTCAAAAATACTTCAAACTAATCGAGGGATGATCAAAAAATGTTTACCACTGTAAATGTTTTAATTCTGTGACCACCACTGTATATGGGAGCTATATCTAAATCTGAACCGATTTCCACGAAATTTAACACATCGTTCTAGACTTAATTCAGTACGCTATGCCAAATTTCGTGCAAATCGAACGATATATATATAAATTGGTGCACTATTTACCTGAAATCGGACGAAACTATATATGAAATGAAATATCAAGAAATTTAATACACATCATTCTAAACACAATTCAGTACGCTATGACAAATTTCGTGCAAATCGAAGAATATATGGGGATTTTGGTGCACTATTAACCTCAGATCGGACGAAAATATATATGGGAGCTATATCTAAATCTGAACCGATTTCCACGAAATTTAACACATCGTTCTAGACTTAATTCAGTACGCTATGACAAACAATATATAGGGACTTTGGTGCACTATTTACCTAAAATCGGACGAAAATATATATGGGAGCTATATCTAAATCTGAACCGATTTTCACGAAATTTTACACACACCGTTCTAGACTTAATTCAGTACGCTATGCCAAATTTCGTGCAAATCGAAAAATATAGAGGGACTTTGGTGCACTATGAATCGATTTCCACGAAATTTAACACATCGTTCTAGACTTAATTCAGTACGCTATGACAAACAATATATAGGGACTTTGGTGCACTATTTACCTAAAATCGGACGAAAATATATATGGGAGCTATATCTAAATCTGAACCGATTTTCACGAAATTCAACACACATCGTTCTAGACTTAATTCAGTACGCCATACCAATTTTCGTGCAAATCGAAGGATATATAGGGAGTTTGGTACATTATTTACCTTAAATCGGACGAAAATATATATGGGAGCTTTATCTAAATCTGAACCGATTTTTCCCAATTTCAACAGGGTTCGTCCTTGGGCCGAATAAGTGACCTGTGCCAAATTTCATCCAATTCGGATTATTAATGCGACCTGTACAATTTAACATGAACAGACAGACGGACGGACATAAATCGACTTGGAAAGCGGTTCTATGCATATTCTCAAAAGGAACCATGTGTCTATCTCGTTTCCTTTTTCCTGTTACAAACATATGCACAAAGTCATAATACCCTGTACCACAGTGTGGTGAAGGGTATAAATATAATAGTTACATCTACATATGAACATATTATACAAAATCCAAAACGTGTTATTTTAGCTCCAATTTCGTACGTTGTGCACAAATTCGTCCCAATAGAAAAAACTTTAGTTATTTGGTACACCATTTAGATGAAATCGGATGGAAATATATATGTAAGCAATATCTAAATCTTAACCGTTTTCAAAAAAAAAAAATCGATTTACGTTTGAAGAAAAATAAAAATATGCTACCGAAAAACAAAATACGAATCATGAAATAAATAATTCATAATATTCTTACGGACCTTCAAAAAAGTCCTTAAAAGAACTACAGCTATACTTATGATGGTCTTTGAAAAAATATGTTAAAAAACCACGCCTTTTGTGTAAGAAATGTGTAAGAAAAGTACTAAATCGTACTATAATTGGTACAATTTAGATTTGGGTGAACCGATAGAGCGGGAACAATGAAATTTGGAGTCAGGATCATTGTATGGGTGTACGATTGGGGTTAGGATTCAGTTGAGATATGTAAAAGTTTTAGAAATTTGTACTAATGTGTACTAAATTTGGTACAATTTGAATTGTGAGTGAACCTATAGAGTTGGAATCCTGAAACTGGATTTGGGATTACTGTGGGGGTGTAGGGTTGGGGTATGTGGGAAGTTTTGGAAATTGGTACTACTATGTACTAAATTTAGTACAATTTGATTTGTGGGTGTACTGATAGAGTTGGAATCCTAAAACTTGAATTTAGGATCAGTGTGGGGGTGTAGGATTTGGGTATGTAAATTTTTTTTGGAAATTGGTACTACTGTGTACTAAATATGGTACAATTTGAATTGTGGCTGAAACGATAGAGTTGGAAACCTGAAACTAGTATTTAGGTTCACTGTGGGGTGCAAGTTTGGGTTAAGTAAGAAGTTGTGGAAATTCGTACTACTGTGTACTAAATTTGGTACAATTTGAAATGTGGGTGAACCGATAGAGTTGGAATCCTGAAACTTGGTTTTAGGATCAGTGTGGGGGTAGGATTGGGTTAAGTAGGAATTTGTGGAAATCCGTACTACTGTGTACTAAATTTGGTACAATTTGAATTGTGGGTGAACCGATAAAATTGGAATTCTGAAACTTGTATTTAGGATTACTATGGGGGTGTAGGTTTGTGGTAAGAAGGAGGTTTTAAAAATTCGTACTACTGTGTACTAAATTTGGTAAAATTTCAATTGTGGGTGAACCGATAGAGTTGGAATCCTGAATCTTGGATTAAGGGTCACTGTGGGCGTGTAGGTTTGGATTAAGTAAGAAGTTTTGGAAATTCGTACTACTGTGTACTAAATTTGGTACAATTTGAATTGTGGGTGAAGCAATAGAGTTGAAATCCTGAAATTTGAATTTGGAATCATAGTGTAGAATAGGGGTATACAGGAAGTTTCGCTGTGCAGGAAGTATGAAAATGATGTGCTTAAGGGAACTAAATTCGGTAAAATTTGGATTTGGGTGAAGCTTTAGAATCACGAATCACGAAATTTGGTACTAAATGGTACTTAAATTCAATTTATGGTTGCTATTAATGTGTGGATTGTTTAGTTTCTCTGACATATGTAATTTTCTGTTAAAATATAATAATATGTTAATACATGTTTAAATATTACCCACATTCGCTAACGAAGATGCGGGCATATGCTAGTTAACGAATAAACTAATTTAGGTATTGCCCCAACTACATTTAGTATGACATTTTTAGCAGATCACCTCAATATGAATTTGTCTTAAATTATTTACAAATTTGTCTAGACATTGCCTTGCCATTGATTTCATTCTTAAATGATCCTCTGGTTGTAAATAGTCCAGTTATCGTTTTATATAAAAACTCAAATCGACAATAAAAGAAACCCCCTTACAATAAAGCAATATAATAGGAATTGTTAAAGGGATGTCTATCTACCACGACACTTGCCTCCCCACTGAACACTCTATAATAATAAAGGCAAGGATAATATTAGCATGACTATTTGGAAAAAGACTGCTGCTTGGATAAAGATGATAAAAATAGTGGAAAAGGAAGGCTAAGGGAATGACTGTGGAATTTGCCTACTGACGACAGCAAATGGCCTTTATTCGTATAAAAAATTTAGAAAGAAATAAATTATTAAAGGTATTTGTAAATATATAGAAATATACAGCGATATATAGAATTAAAATATTTCCATATGTTATTTTTAGGTTTAACGTGGATTTTTTACAGGATTTTACTTATCTATCTAGGAGTGTATATTTTAAATAATATTTTTCAATGCCTATTCCAAGGCATAGCTTTTTTTAAATATTATTTGAGAATATTTAAGATTACCGTTCGCTAACAAAGTACATGTCGCAAATAGTATCCATTTGAATTTGGCACAATCTAAGACGTTTTTCTTAACGCGACCTAAGCATTTAACTTTTTTAACTTTGTTCACAATCATAAATTTTGTATGACCACTGCTTCACCCCTAAAAGAAGTATTCAGCACGTAAACGAAAAAACATTTCAACGCTTTACCTTTCACAATGATCACCCTTACACCATTGGCATAACATCTTCAGTAGACATTTCGATGAAACAACAATAATGAGTAAAACCAGATACCATGAAAATCCACTTTTGGCTTTATCTCATATTTCCCTGACGTTGCAAAATGGTGACAATGGTTTGTTGTTGTTCAATAGCGAAATGTATCTATGAAAATGTACACGTCCAATAAACTATTCCTACGGCTAGAAGTCGAAATTGTGGAACACATTTCATCAACGACAAACAAATAAACACGTTTTAGTTGATCCTTGATGTATGATTTGGGACATTGATGGAAGTTGTAATGTCCCATTGAGGACATTCATCCCATGATTATTGGCAGGTATTTGGAAGGACTTTAGGAAGAAGATGACAATGCGCTGCTATACGACCATTCAGCGAAATTTTATTTATTTGTTTGGACTCTCTAAATGGAACTGTGTTGTTATTTGCCCGGCAAAAGATATTTTTTGTTGTTCTGAAACTCTTGATGGTTTGAAATGTTAAGTTCCGATTTGTTAGCAAAACTTCGCACACAAATCTATTAACATTGGATCACCTTTCGGCATCATCAGAACGTTTTTAACACGCAATGACTGTAATTTGATATTGGGTTCCTTATTGGGTAGCAAATATTCATACCAGAGTTAATCAATATTTGTCCACATCAGCCACCATCCGGTGGTTCTTTCCAACAACTGAAGTTTGCGGCATTCTGATTTTTTTCTTTATTTTCGACCCCACATAGATGCTCTAATAAAATATCAAATTACAGATACTCAGATCGAAAACTAGAATGGGAACTTTAACATAGTAAGAATTAAATGGGGCTTTTTAAGGTAACAGTTTAAAAACATGGACCTATATTGTATTTTTTTGTGAATAAGTTTTGTATTCATTAACCCTTTATGGCCCAATGTTGCCCACAGGCAACAAAATGTTTTCGAGCTTATATTTAATACGAGGCAAGTAAATGTAAATTTTTTGGATTACATATGTTAAGAGCTGATTATGGACGAGAAGTTATAAATTTTTGGAGAAGTTATACGCTTTTCAATACATAGATGAGTGCAAAAATATGTACAGTACCAAAGTGTGTGTACAGTCCAAAATATTTAAATCGCTTCGAATTCGCAATGTACGAATTGCACCCTTGTAAAAAAGAACCTGGAGAATAATTAAAAGTGATTTTTTCGTCGATATTACATTTGCATTTGTTGATATTGGACTTTTATTTTACGGAAAGAAGGTACTGTATTTCCCGAATGCAAGGAGGTAGCGACGTCAAATTTGGTTCATATCTTATGAGCATGAAAAGAAAATAGTTCTATTGGCACGGGTAAAAATTCGGGCCACAAAGGGTTAAGAACACGGAATGCCACGAAAATACTTAAAAGAAATTGGCGAGACCTTTATATAGTATTTTGTAGAAAATTTTTCCCAAATATTGTTTTCATCCATCGTGAACATGGAATACAAATTTAAAACAACTGTTGAATATTTGGATAACAATTAACATGAAATCGTTTGGAAATATATTTGGGCTATTTCTGTATATATACAAAACGCAATTACATCATTCTATGCTTAATTTTGTACGCTGTTTAAAATTAATTGTCAATCTAACAAACACTTTGGTGCACCATTTACTTAAAATCGGACCAAAATATATATGGAAGCTATATCCAAATATGAACCGATTTCAACGAAACTTGTGACAGGTTAGGTTATACTAATTTCAATAAGTTTTAATCCTATCGCCAATATTTTGGGTCCTTGGTGCATCATTTATTTAAAATCGGAAAAAATATATAGGGGGCTATATCCAAATCTGAACCGATTTCAACAAACCTTGACACACGTTAGACTACACCAACTTCAGTAAATTAGGCAAAATTGTGTGGCAATCGGTCAAACTTTCGGTCTTTGGTGCACGATTTACATAATATCGGACGAAAATCCATTAAAGAGCTATATCTAAATAGGAACCGATTTCAAAGAAACTTCACACTCGTTATACTAGAGTAACATCAGTACGCTACGCAAAATGTGTCAATAGTCCTAACTTTGGGTCTTTCGTAAACCTATTAATAAAAATCTATTTCGTTTTCTTCTGGCGTAACCATTTGGTTTTTTATTGTTAATTACACAATTTATTCATGTGTTATTAATCCTGTTGTATATTTAAATTTGCTAAATCATTTTATATTTTCGTTATTTTTTAAACTTTCCAAACAATCCTCGTTACGTTTCAATAAAATATTTTGTAGACATGCTGTGTAATTCTTTAACTTATCTTATAACTGACGATTAGAGTAAAGAGATTGAAATTTAAATAATAAATAACAAACAAAATGAAATTGCAAAATATGACATTTGGGAACATGATGAATTGAAAATAATATTGTTAATACCAAAGAACGCAATTACATTAATATTGCAAAAAACCAGAGCAAAGCCAAATGAAAAACATAACAAAATCCATTCATATTTAAATATCTTCAATAATATATAAGATCAAGAAAAATTAATGTAAACAATTAAAAGAGTTTTTCGTTTTTGTTTCAGATGGAAATGCGTAAATAGTGATTTACCTACCCAAATTAATTAACTTAATTTACCATTATTTCATGGCAATCAAATCGGAAAATGAAACACTGTCAAACGCACTAAAACATCTTGGTGTTTGGTATAAATTACACGCATCACTACCTAGCATAACAATTTTCAGGAGCACTGATGTTTGAAACAATCTATCAGCTTTGCCACTAGCAATCGGGGTTTTGCGCCACTAATGAAAACAAGACTAATCGATTCAAGTTAAAATACATTTCCTTCTCTTCGCGCATATTTAATTTTCTGATTAAGCAGCTGTCAGTATTTTGTTATCGGTTGTCAACCCTTTTCCTATCCATTCACATAAATCTTCAATGTTTAGCATATCTTCTATGTCATGCCAACTCTTATTCAAAGTGGTGAGGGTGGGTCTTTTGTTTGCTTTCAAATACTGAATAAATTTTTTCTCACATTCATAACTTTGTCATTGGGGTTCCGAGCGAGATGTAGAGTGTTTATCAAACTTATTATTCCGTTTGCAAAATCTGAAAATTTTTAGATATTATTAGATATACCGAGCTACTGCGTGGAGTACAGATCTACAGGACACAACGGATTTTTTCTACACCCCAATGCACCCAATGAAAGCCAATGGGCAAATTTTCATTTCAAAATTGATCACAGGCTCATTTTCCAACCCATGTGAATGTAATTTGACCAGAACTCCGTAATACACGCTGGAATTATGAAGCATATTTTTCTCTTGCGGAATACGTTAATATTATGTTGGGGAAAAAATAATCCATTATTTTTTCGGTAGATGGCTGTACTGATAGATTTCTCGTAAAGCGTCGATCAAACAGATGTATGCTCGTTCGAAGGGTGACATTTAGCAATAATAAAATATTTTGCTGTTTTTTTTTTAATGGAAGTGAACAAAGAGAAAATTTTACAGGTTTTCTTCAATTTAGGTTTCGTAGATCCCGCTCTGGAATTTTTGATGTTAAAGATGCCCCTCGCACATGTAGGCCGATCGTCGAAATGTCGATAAAATCTGAGAAATGGTCGATGTTGGTCGGCATGTCAGCAGTTGTAGCATCGTAGGGGCTAAAAAAATATCCTTGACTACTTTGAATATATTCAGCAGATGAATCCTAACAGACATCTCAATTTTAAAGGGCCAGATTTAAAGTTGTTTCTTAAAATGGACCACAATTATGTGAATATGAGGAGTTTGCTGCAGAGTTTACTTAAAATCGGACGAAAATATATAAAAGCTATATCGAAATATAAACCGATTTCATCGGAACTTGTCACAGGTTAGGTTATACTAATTTCAATATGTTTTGTGCATATCGGCCACATTTCGAGTTCTTGGTGCATTATTTATTTAAAATCGGGATTAAATATATAAAGTAGCTCTATCCGAATTTGAACCGATTTCAACAAAACTTTCCACATGCTAGGTTATATTAACTTTTGTATGTTGTGCAAAATGTTGTGTCAATCGACCTAACTTTGGGTCTTTGATGTATAATTTAAACACCAGTAAGGAAACTAGTAAAGTCGTACGGGGCCGACAATATGATACCCTTCACCACTTTAGGTATATTCAACAGATGAATCCTAACAGTCGTCGAATTTTTGAAGGACCATTAACATGAAAATGGATCCATAAACTGTCATTCTGTAACTTATAAAAATTATGTAAATCAATTTAAAACAAAAATCTATAGGGCGCCCGTTGATTATTTGGATAAATATCTGATAAACATGAGGGGTTTGGTGCACCATTTACATTAAATCGGACGGAAATATATATGGGAACTATATCTAAATCTGAACCGATTTTCAGGAAACTTCAGACACATTATTCTAGACCTAATTTATTAGGCAAAATTTCGTGCAAATGGAAAGATATATATTGACTTTGATGCATCGTTTACATTAAATCGGAGGAAAATATATATAGGAGCTATATCCAAATCTGAACCGATTTTCACAAAACTTAACACACATCATTCTAGACTTAAATCAGTACCCCATGCAAAATTTCGTGCAAACCGATTTTTAGGAAACTTAGCACAAGTTATTATAGACCTAATTCTACGCTGTTCTAAATTTCGTGTTAATCGAAAGATATATAGGGACTTTGGTGAACCATTTACATAAAATCGGACGAAAATATATATGGGAGCTATCTGAACCTAATTTTTCAAAACTTAGCACACATCATTATGGACCTAATTCAGTACACTATGCCAAATTTCGAGCAAATCGAAAGATATATAGGGACTTTGGTGCCTTATTTACCTTAAATCATACGAAAATATATATGGGAGCTATATCTAAACCGATTTTTACGAAACTTAGCACACGTTATTCTAGACCTAATTCATTACGCTGTGCTAAATTGCGTGTTAATCGAAAGATATATAGGGACTTTCGTACACCATTTACATGAATATATACACTGCGTATCATAACTATAGACGCACCCTTAATTTAATTGGTATTTTAGTTGACAAATAAAATGGACCCATTAAGTTGTTGTTCACAAGAAAACGATCAAAAACACATATTATTCAACAAAAATAATTAATTTATTCTTTATGGTTTCGCCGAATTCTGCACTTTCAAAATTGCTGGTGTTGCATAACTATAGACGCACTTTTTCAAAATTAGAAAAATTTATTTTTTAAAACTTAAATAAAATAAATATTATAAATAATGGGTAGGGCCTCCCTTATTTTGAATAAGTTCAAAAATTTTACCCTTCACACTGTTTTTCAAAATTATTCGCAAGTCTTCATCGATTGACCGCTATTCATCGAAAATCACTTCTTGAAGGTAAAATACCGTTTGGTATTGGAGGTTTTCTGCATAGACACGATGATTCAAGATTCCACACATGTTCTCGATCAGATTCTGGTCGGAAATTTAAATATTTTTCGATTTTAACCATACTTGAGTATGGCGACTTTTATGAACTGGCGCGTTGCCCTGCTAAAAAACGAGTCCTTGATTGTTGCTGCTTTCCCAAAATGGCAATAATTTGTCTTCCAAGACTTGAACGTACTCCATTGAATTCATCCGACAACATGGAAATGTCAAATAAAGCATTCCGTGGCTATAAGAATCTCCCAAGGTGGCGGTTACCGAAATATAGTTATTTCTTAATACGATATTTCGGTGGCGGATCCTTAATGGCTTTGGGAGCATTTTAAAGCCACGTATATACCAAAGGGCAACGGTTGTTGTTGGTTTGCTCCCCTTGCTTGACACTCTCTCACTGGAATATGCGTATGTAGTTGTAGCTGCACAAATACAAAGATCATTAAAATCCAACGATCCTCTGCGATCATCAAGATCCTCTGCGATCCACGTGAACCTCTGCGTGCACTTGCTAACTAACTTTTGTCGAGCTAACATCTACGAGTTAGCACTAACCGGCCTCTGACGCCACCACACCAAATTACAAAGGTAATTTATTTGTTTGTTTAAGAAAAGAAAGAATCTCCAATAAATCCAATGAATTAGAATATTAACTAATTATCTCTTGCGTTTTATTTCTTGTTATTTCTTCTCTTTCTTTGCATTTACACCACATTAACTGCTTGGGAGCTCTCGTTGTTGTTTCACCCCCCTCCCTCGAGTTAATTATTTGCACACCCCCTCCATCACAACGGCGAGGAGTAGAGCAAGTCCCTCGCCTAAACATTTGGTCCTTTGAGCCGGATAGTAGCCAATTGACTAATTGTTGTTGTTTCTACGCGGAGAAATCATCATCAAATCACCTCTCATATGAAATAATCTCATCACCGCAACAACAAATCACCATACTAACACCAGGTACGTAAACTCAGATTTCTTTAAAAAGTGAGCTATCGTGAGTGTTAGTATTTTTCGTTTGTGTTCGAATTCATGGTTTTTTATTGAGCAAAAGTCGATATTCAATCACCCTACGCGTGTGTTATTGCTAAACCATACAGTCCACTCTAGTCGTTGCATATACTTTTGTATTGTATGCTCTTTCGTTGTCACGAACTTTGCATTTCGTTAGTTTGTACTGATCACCCTACGTCGCGGTGGTCATACAAAACCTTTCCGAGTTGTTATTATCACTTCTTATACGGAGAAAATTTGCATTGATCCATATTTGTACTAACAACAAGCATAACCTTTCCATATATTGTTCGTTTGGATTATTTCTTGCTTTTTTCCTCAAACGAATTTTTGTTGTTATTCCCCTCCTTTGTTCTCCAAATAGAGAAATTACATTGTAATATTTGCAATAACAACATAAAAAACTCTTCTCCTCCTATTTTTCGTTTGGTTTATTTGTTGTTCCATTATTCGCCAACCAAACGATTCTTTGCTGTTGTTATTCTTTTGTTTTAAATTTGCATCACCAAATATACAATAACAACAATCACCCTAACAGTCCACGATCTTGTTGTTTTGTTTCTTTGTTGTATAGATCCATCACCAACCAAACATTCTTCTGTTGTCACCTCAAATCTTTGTTTGACATCCCCTCCGTCGAGATTGAAACTATTTCTGGCCTTAAAACTATCCAACGTGGGATAAATAGTTGTCTTGCTGCAATGTCAGTCTATGACGTGGCCACGGATCAGTGGGATCCGTGCAGCTTTTGCCAAAATTAACTTTGACTCTGTGGGAGCAAAGTATCAAAATCAAATCGTCGTTGTCTACCTGGAGAAAATTAGATACGTTTCTAACAGAGAGAATACAAACTTTGATGTGTATAGAAAATATCCTCCCTTCCGAAAATGTATTGTTATCGCAAAAGAAAATGACTTCTCCCAACTCTTCGAAGAAGTCACAGCAAAATGTCGTTCCACCTAAATTGTTGTCGGTGCATAATTCAAAATGTCTTACCTCTGATCGAACTACAGTTTCGTCAACAACATCTGGCACCATTTGTCCTAATCAGAGCCATCATCTGCGACTTTGGGCCCAGTTTTTAAAACTTTACTTTGAGGACAAATTTTTGATTATGAAGAAAAATAAGTGTTGTATAAATTGCTTATCCCGTGGTCATGCAGTAAAAGACTGCAAAAGCAAATTTAGTTGCAATGTGTGCAATCAAAGACACCACAGCCTTCTTCACCAAAACTCCTCCGGCTTTCACCAAAGTCAGAAGTCGAGAATCTTCTTTTTTGTCGCGGTCTTCGGACAAAAAACTTAAGAATCTCCAGATACCTCACCCCTCCCATGATACCAATGTTCTCTTAGGAACAGCAATTGTTAATATAGTTCATAATGGAAAAACGCATCCTACGCGTGCCATTATTGATCCTTCTTCAAAGGTATCTATTGTTAGTAGAAAACTTAAAAATGCAACTGGCATTTCGGTTGATTCGAAGAAAGATTGCAAATCTCCTACACCAAGAGAAGTTTGTTCTCTACAGTTGTCGTCCTCTAAAAATTCTAAAATTGTTGAAGCAAAAGCACTTGTTCGGCCCAGTGTTAATTGTCTTCACCTCCACCTATTTCGATGTTGAAATCTAAAATTCCTTTAGATTTAGCTGATACCTTTGATGGCAGTCCAATAGATTTGCTACTTGGCGCTGATTTGTACCCCCAAATATTGGAAGCTGAACCCCCAAAAATTGTTTTGAATTCCTTGTTGGCCCAAAAGTCTATTTTCGAGTACTTACTCACCGGTTCGCTTCCTCCCCTTACTAGCACCTAATATCGCACCGATGTTGAAATTGACCATTTTAGTAAATGCAAATATCGTTTTGAACATAGACATCGCCTATTTACTATACATATCGCTAATCTTGTAACTCGTAACTTTGAATTTACGTTCATTTGAAAGATTTAACTAACACATATTCCATTTTTATTGCTACTTAGTCGGTCGTAGCAAGGGGGCCGGAATGTTTAAGTTTGGTACATTCGCCTACAACTTCCTGACCTCAGTCGATTACGGATGCTGATTGACCGCTCGGGTATTGCCTCTGCAAATTCCCTCCGCGGACACCGCAGAGCGTATATACCAAAGGGCAACGATGTGCGTGAAGATAAATTTTAATTTGATTAGCGCACACCAGTTTGTGTTGTTGTGTGCTATATAACAGTTTTGTTATGCTGTATAACAGATAGTTTTGGTTGCAAATTCGTTTTTAGAACACATATCTACTATTAACATATATAAATATATATTACAGCATTTTACAATACAAAGGGTATTTTTTGCTATTGGCCCACTGTGCGAAATTTTGGAGGCAGGTGTCTCTATGGCTGATGCCATTTGAAAGGCCATCGAAAGAGCTCTTAGAGCATGTTTCACTTTTATTCCCAAGTCAACCACAACTCTCAAAATTTGGCCATTTTAAAATACAAAGGGTATTTTTTGCTATTGGCCCACAGTGCAAAATTTTGGATGCAGGTGTCTCTATGGCTGATGCCATTTGAAAGGCCATCGAAAGAGCTCTTAGAACATGTTTCACTTTTATTCCCAAGTCAACCACAACTCCCAAAATTTGGCCATTTTAAAATACAAAGGGTATTTTTTGCTATTGGCCCACTGTGCGAAATTTTGGAGGCGGTGGTCTATAGGGTTGATGCCATTTGAAAGGCCATCGAAAGAGCTCTTAGAGCATGTTTCACTTTTATTCCCAAGTCAACCACAACTCCCAAAATTTGGCCATTTTACAATACAAAGGGTATTTTTTGATATTGGCCCACTGTGCGAAATTTTGGAGGCAGGTGATGCCATTTGAAAGGCCATCGAAAGAGCTCTTAGAACATATTTCACTTTTATTCCCAAGTCAACCACAACTCCCAAAATTTGGCCATTTTAATATACAAAGGGTATTTTTTTCTATTGGCCCACTGTGCGAAATTTTGGAGGCGGTGGTCTATAGGATTGATGCCATTTAAAAGGCCATCGAAAGAGCTCTCAGAACATGTTTCACTTTTTGCGCTCTTTTGCACTTTTCGTCATGAGAGTTTTTTCTCTCCCTCATTGGTAAATTGGTAGTAGAGTTGGAAACAATTGCCACTGATAGGAACAAAAAGTACGATAAAGTACCTTAAATTCTACTTAAAATGATAATAAAGCATAATTATCGAAAAATATTGGCCAATATATATACCAGTTAACAGGGAAACACATACAAGGATTCAGGACTGGCATGTTATGTTGTCTTTGTATGAAATGTTAATTTATAAAGGAATATCAAAGTCTAACTTGAATTTGGACGCCGTTCTCTTTTATTATTTTACAATAAACGAAGCCAACTTCACATGCTACTCCTGAAGTCCTCTTATGTGTTCCACCTTTATTTGCAAAAAAATATATGTTATAATTTAAACGCAAATGCATTCACGATTAATAAACAAATACTTTTTGTTCTGATGCTTTCATGTAAATTCGTACCTTTTGTGAACAAAATGTACGCTTGTTACAAAATTAAAAAAACGCAACTCCAATTATTCTCAATTTACCAATGAGATAAAAAAAATCTCATAACCAAGGTATATTTAATAAGTAGAGATGGTATTTACCGGGTAAATACCCAAGGGGTGGGTAAATACCCATTTGCGGGTATTTATTTGGGTATTTACTATATTGACTCGGTAATACAACATCTTACACCCTATTTCCGGGTTTCTGTTATCAAATCGATTTTGAATAGATAGTTTTACGATACTTTAAAGACGTGGGTAAATACCCGAGTTTTTACCCAAAAATTGGGTATAAACTCACTAACTGCCGAACCACTTGACATAAGCGGCCAAAATTTTGCACACATGTTTCTAATGACAAAGCAAATATAGAAATCCAACATGGGGTCCCTGGGTCCAAGTTTTGATATAGCCCCCATATAACCGTATCTCCCGATTTAAGGTATTTGTTGCCTATTAGACACATTTTACAATCAAATTGGCTGTAATTTGGCACAGAGTGTTCTTTTTGGGTACCAAATGTCCATGCAAAATTTTATGTATGTAGGTCCACGTTTACTGGTAGCCACCATACAAAGGTACCCCTATTTTGAGTATTTACCCAAAAATTGGGTATAAACTCACTAACTGCCGATCGGGAGGTACGGTTATATGGAGGCTATATCAAAACTTGGACCCAGGGACCCCATTTTGGATTTCTATATTTGCTTTGTCATTAGAAATATGTGTGCAAAATTTTGGCCGCCTATGTCAAGTGGTTCGGCAGTTAGTGAGTTTATACCCAATTTTTGGGTAAAAACTCGGGTATTTACCCAAGTTTTTACCCACGTCTTTAAAGTATCGTAAAACTATTCATTCTAAATCGATTTGATAACAGAAACCCGGAAATAGGGTGCAAGATGTTGTATTACCGATTCAATATAGTAAATACCCAAATAAATACCCACAAATGGGTATTTACCCAATTTACCGGGTATTTACCCAATTTACCGGGTATTTACCCACTGCCCATCTCTATTAATAAGGTAGCCGCATCGGCCCAGCTTTTGATGCATATAAATGTCAAAAATATTGTTGTAATGTTGAACCAAAAAATTAAATAACAAAATTATAGATGAAAATCTGCGAATTTCGAAGAGCTTGTTTGGCAATATTTTTATTAACATTTTCTACAAGAACTTGTGTAAAAATATCTTGTGAATCTGTTTGTTTTGGCAAAATATTTTTGACATATCAGAATACAACAACCGATGTTTGTTGTAGAAATTCGCCTATGCGGCTATCTTGTATAGCTACCATGGTTTTAACAGATGGAATTTTTAATGCGGACCACACGATGCGTACAGTATTCACATATGTAAAATTTGACCTTACATACATCACCTTAGTCCCAATTTAGATTAGGCGAGTTTACTTGCGGCAAGTCTTTGTTTGTAGGAGAGAGGGGCAAGGGGAATAGAAACGAAAAAATTGCTCGTACCGACAATATGTTGACATTTTATATATATTTAAATGTGAAAAAAATAACAAATAAAACAATATTTTGGAATCCGAATTGCCTTGTATAGACGCATGAAGCAAGTTCAAAAGAGAACGATAAAAATTGACGCAAGTAAACTCGCCTAATATAAATCAGGACTTATTATTGCAACAGGCCTTGAGTAATTGTACCATGATAAAAATTACGGAGCCTATGCTATCATTAACGAGGAACCTGAAGGAACAAACGGAGACAGCCAACAAAATCATAAAGAAGGACATGGAAATGATGTCACGTTCAGCAGGGATGACTGATGTAAATGACTGATATATGATGTAAAACTATAATTGAAACCACGCAAATTCAAGCTGTTATTGATGCAGATATTTTCGCTCAAATCTTGAAGAAGGGCGATTTCAAAACACAAAAGGAAGGCGCTTGGGCTGTTACAAACAAAACTACCAGTGGCACACCCTAAAAGATAATCGACTTATTTAAGAAATATAAAATTTTATAACTATTCTGTAACTATTCTCGAAGCCAAGGATTCCCGCACTATTAAAGTTGTTCTAACACATCTATCGAATCTCTTTCCTTGGCCGAGAAATTGGGTGGCACTGAAAATTGTAAAGAACATAGAGGAGAATACTTTTTATTTAGCAAAGCCGAGAGTTGGATAAAGGTTTTCCGAGAGAGTTGGTAACGGAGAGAGTTGGAAACCTAAAATTTAGAATGTTGACCACTGACAGAGAGTTAGAAAGAATGGCCAAAGGGTTTTTTGTACGAAATTTAGTGGTGGTGATGGTATAGAAAATTTATATTTATGTGTTCGAAAAGTTGTAAAAGGAATGGAAATATGAAATTTGAAAGAGATTTCGGAAAATTTGCTTATGTGTATGAAGAGTACTTAATGATAATAAACTTGATATTAAATGTAGGAATAGGGGTGGAATTCGTACAACATATTATACAGTATTCACGATTTCCATATGAAATATTATTTTGTATTCCCTCTCCGCATACGAAGTAGCGGGTACTTTCAATATTTTAATAAATAAAATTGTTTTATATAACTTCTTTAATACAACACGGATGGAAACGTCCAATAATAATAATTTTCATTGAAAATACCAGAAAAATTTAGTAAATTATTTTTGTTTAACTAAAAATTGAAACACGACATGTCGACAATTGGAAAAAAGTGCCGACTATTGGCACCAAGGCACTATTTTACCTAATTATCAATTTAATCTACTTTATTACAAATTAAACAAATTTTTATTGCATCGGGGAGTAAATAAAATTTGGGAACATATGAGCCTAAATACAATATAGTGAAAAAATGCTCTAGGTATGGTGAAACGATTAAAATGCGAAAAGTGACTACTATTGGTGCACTTACTCTATGTCATATATAGAAATTTCGAATTCTGTTGCGATGTATATTTGTTAAGCTTGTATATAATATTTTTCAATAAAAATTCAATTTTTGGTATTTAATTAAAGAATGTATTTAAATCTAAAAATAAATAAATTGTGGCGAAATAAAGTCAATTTTTATTCGAAATTCCATTTTTGTGAAGGAAAAAATAATAGTTTTGCAATTTTGATTGCAAAAGACGTACACAGGGTTCATCGGCAGTAGCACCAAAGCAGTTTGGTGTGTGTGTGTGTGCCATTATGAACACCAACTTGTCAGGTTTTCCTATAGTCACCATATAGGTGAATAATAAACACCTTTTCGATCATTTTGGCTCAAAATTGTAAAAATGTTAAGTAAGTGCTCTTAATACCGATTAATTTACAAAAAATAACTTTCAATACAAAACTGACGGAATAGTCAGATAATAATAAATTACATAATGTAAATAACAGAAAAATCGATTAAATATATAATTTTAGTTTAACTAAAATGCGACATGTCGACCATGACACGGAACATGACATACAGACAATTGGATAAAAGTGTCGACTATCGGCAAATCCCATCGGGGAGTAAACAAAATTTCGAAACAAATGCTCTTGGAATAGTGACACGTTTAAAAATCCTTAAGATGCCGACTATAGGTGCGATTACCCTATAACTTTTGTTTAAATAAAATGCGACATGGCGACTATGTGAACATGACATGCTGACAAGTGGAAACAAGTGCAAAAGAAACACTATTTTGAATAATTTTCAACTTACTCAACTTCAATAGAAATTAATTCAAGATATCTTTATTGCCTCGGGGAGTAAACAGAAATCGATGAACCTAAATACAATATAGTGGAAAATGCACTTGGGATGGCGAGACATTTAATGAATATCCCTAAATTGCCGACTATTGGCCCACTTATACCATTGACAGACGGCAGTCTTAATTTGTATTAAAAATTCTTAATTTGAGATAGACGAGAGTTTCTGCATTTACAAAACAGTTTTTTGTTTCAAAATGTAGGCATTTGTTTTCAATAAATTTCGGGATTAGATCTTTATTAAATAGATACGTGGTATAAAGCACGAATATCAGATATTATTTTAGCAAAACAGCTCCCAATTAGAAAGAATGCAAAAAATTTGCCTTTATTTATAATTTTCATTTTTAATTAACGTAAAAAAATTTGACAAAAATTAATTGATTTTCGACAGAACTGCCATATTGAAATTGGATAATTCAGTATAAATAGTTTGATTTTGTGCATTAAAAAAGAGGATAATGTACAAGTTATTAGAATTAAGGCTGTCGTCTGTCTAGGCTATTACCCTATTAAATTTAAGGCAAATTAGATAATTTTTGACAAGTACAACCGTATTTTTATCCTTCATTTATTGTGCGTTAGAAATAGATTATAGATTGTTGACTTTGCTGATTTTTTTCGTTACTTATTTCATGCTCAACAAAGCCAACAATACGCAATTAGGAAAAAGTTGGTTAACTTACCGCAGCTTTAAATCGCAAGTACGCCCTGTTTCTTTGTCGCAGGTTATCGGCAACATACGTGTGCGGAAAACTTATCTTGCACTCACAATTTTTTTTGAAAAAATCGATAAAATTGTTATTATTTTTATATTTTTTAAAATCATCGATAGACTTTCCTTTTTTTCTTTTTGAAAAGAAAAGTAAAGTCTACACGATGATGAAAAAAGCGCGTTTCTTATTTCCATGTTTATTACTTGAAATTCTAAAACAGAATAAACGATTTTTACAAATTGTCTGTAAATCAATGAGTGAGAAATCGATCTACTCATAACTTTCTGTTTGATCTGCATAAAATGTTACATTTCAAGTTTAATTTCTCTGCAAGAGCCAATTGAGTAAACTTTAAAAGCATAAGAGAAATGAAAAGCATTTTAGCTGTAATAGTATTTTCTCTTAACGTGTACTTAACCCAAAGTGTTACATCTCAAGTTTAATTTCTCTGTAGGAGTCAATTGAGTAAACTTTAAAAGCATAAGAGAAATGAAAAGCATTTTAGGTGTAGTAGTATTTTCTCTTAACGTGTACTTAACCCAAAGAGTGGCAACTACGTCTGTGTTTATAACTTTTATTAAAATGTGTGCTGTTTGTCAAATTTTCTATTTATAAAATATATGTATATTTTGTCCATTAAGAAAATAGTGCATTTTTATTTTTTTAATCTGATAACTTGTTTATTAATTTTTATGTTGCCATTCATTATTATTGAAAATAAAAAATGTAACAAATTAATACAATCGAATTTATTATTACGAATGCAATTTTATGTGTTAAAATATCCAAACAATATATTGAATTTCTGATTTATGACATTTTATAAATTTGGAAATTGAATTTTATTGTTTAAAATGATTATATTTAAATAACAATGAACCCTTTTTGTATTTTATTTTTATTTTGTAACAAGCGCATTTTTTGTTACCAATTAACATGAACGTACCAAAACAAAAAGTAGTTTTTTATTATTCGTGAATACATTTACGCTTAAAATATAATATATATTTTATGCATTAAAAGGTATAAATATTGGCCAATATTTCTCGATAATTATGATTTATTATCATTTGATGTAAAGTCTAAGGTACCTTTTCGTACTTCTTGTTCCTACCTGTGGCAATGTTTGCCAACTCTACTCCCAGTTTACCAATGAGAGAGAAAACTCATGCTGAATAGTGTAAAAGAACGCTTACCAATGTGGATGTGTTGCCATAGCACGTTAATGCAGCATCGAAAAGAGAGTCAAGAGAGCTCAATTTGCGCTAAGTGGTAACCAGCGTATTAATGTGTGCCGATGTCAGTGTATGAGTTAATGGCATTTTTCATTTCTTTTAATGTGTGTGTGGGAATTTGAGTTCACTCGAATATCGTTACATTTACAATATATACACGTAAAAGTGAAGAAAGAGAGAGAGAGTACATAGATCAACGGCACTTTTTCTTGATCTCGTTATTATTTTACGAGTTTATATGAGAGTTTCAAAATTCTCAATACAAGCACTTTATCGAGAAATTTGTAAAATTTGTCATTCTTCTTCATTTCCCCGGCAAGAAAGGTCGACAATTCCAAAATGGTAAGTTGGAAATTCTACAAAATATTCATTTGATTTACTTTTAAATATTTTCTTATAATTCAGGAAAAAAAAACAAACAAGAATGTACCATGTGCAGTTTACAACTATTATAACACATCACAAAATTTTTATGGGAAAAATTATCAAAATAAACAAAAACCCAATAAAAATAATAAGCTGAAGAAAAGATAACCCATGGGGATTGTAGCAAAATTAAATCGAAGAGTGCAGGAGTTGGAGGAAGAGTTAAAAAGAAGACCACCCGCACCAGAAAATGTAACAAATAATGGGGAACAAGGTGCCAACCCCCGGCCTCAACAAGCGGTACAGCCGATGCAACAAGAGTATCGCCCTGAAGAGCCATTAATGGACTAGGATAAGTTTAAATATTAATATATTTTTGTCTTTTGTTTTTCTTTTAATATAAGTTGAATTTTCTTTTTAATTTAAGTTGAATTTTCTGTTTAAGTTGAAATTTCTTTTTATGTTTGTTAGTTCAATTCGTTCTATTACTTTATTTGATAAAATAAAAAATAATTTTAATTATGAATAAACAAATATGGTTTTTATTGGGACTTTTTGTCAATTAATAAAGAAAGTAAGTAACAAATAACTCAATGTTGTAGACAACACATAATTATACTGTGCATAAAATAATATTGGGAATTATACTTACCTGTCTATTGTAAAATATAACAGTATATCCTTAACTGTCTAAAATATACAAATATTTAAAATACATTTATATCGGCATATGAATATAAAAATTGTTATCGCAGTAAAAGTTAGTAGATTCTTGCTGTAAAAAATATTCTTTAATAAATCCACGCAAATATTGGTCTTTGAGAAAATTTTCTTTATTTGTCCCTAAAAAATAAAAATATTAGCTATTTTTCCTTCAAAGCATATTCTTTAATAAATCTAATCTCAAAAAAAA
>NW_026880770.1:0-31598 GCF_032173495.1 Musca vetustissima | reverse complement strand
TTTAAAGAAAATTTCCTAGAAGGCCATTAGCATCACAGGCGATGATTTTTAAAGAAAATTTCCTAGAAGACCATTAGCATCACAGGCGATGATTTTTAAAGAAAATTTCCTAGAAGGCCATTAGCATCACAGGCGATGATTTTTAAAGAAAATTTCCTAGAAGACCATTAGCATCACAGGCGATGATTTTTAAAGAAAATTTCCTAGAAGACCATTACAGGCGATGATCACAGGCGATGATTTTTAAAGAAAATTTCCTTGAAGACCATTACAGGCGATGATCACAGGCGATGATTTTTAAAGAAAATTTCCTAGAAGACCATTAGCATCACAGGCGATGATTTTTAAAGAAAATTTCTTAATCCACGCCTTGTGTTGGTGGCTTGAAAAAATATTCTTTAAAAAATCCACGCCTTGTGTTGGTGGCTTGAAAAAATATTCTTTAAAAAATCCACGCCTTGTGTTGGTGGCTTGAAAAAATATTCTTTAAAAAATCCACGCCTTGTGTTTGTGGCTTGAAAAAATATTCTTTAAAAAATCCACGCCTTGTGTTTGTGGCTTGAAAAAATATTCTTTAAAAATCCACGCGTTGTGTTTTTTGATTTTTTAAAATATTCTTTAAAAAATCCACGCCTTGTGTTTGTGGCTTGAAAAAATATTCTTTAAAAAATCCACGCCTTGTGTTTGTGGCTTGAAAAAATATTCTTTAAAAAATCCACGCCTTGTGTTTGTGGCTTGAAAAAATCCACGCCTTGTGTTTGTGGCTTGAAAAAATATTCTTTAAAAAATCCACGCCTTGTGTTTGTGGCTTGAAAAAATATTCTTTAAAAAATCCACGCCTTGTGTTTGTGGCTTGAAAAAATATTCTTTAAAAAATCCACGCCTTGTGTTTGTGGCTTGAAAAAATATTCTTTAAAAAATCCACGCCTTGTGTTTGTGGCTTGAAAAAATATTCTTTAAAAAATCCACGCCTTGTGTTTGTGGCTTGAAAAAATATTCTTTAAAAAATCCACGCCTTGTGTTTGTGGCTTGAAAAAATATTCTTTAAAAAATCCACGCCTTGTGTTTGTGGCTTGAAAAAATATTCTTTAAAAAATCCACGCCTTGTGTTTGTGGCTTGAAAAAATATTCTTTAAAAAATCCACGCCTTGTGTTTGTGGCTTGAAAAAATATTCTTTAAAAAATCCACGCCTTGTGTTTGTGGCTTGAAAAAATATTCTTTAAAAAATCCACGCCTTGTGTTTGTGGCTTGAAAAAATATTCTTTAAAAAATCCACGCCTTGTGTTTGTGGCTTGAAAAAATATTCTTTAAAAAATCCACGCCTTGTGTTTGTGGCTTGAAAAAATATTCTTTAAAAAATCCACGCCTTGTGTTTGTGGCTTGAAAAAATATTCTTTAAAAAATCCACGCCTTGTGTTTGTGGCTTGAAAAAATATTCTTTAAAAAATCCACGCCTTGTGTTGGTGGCTTGAAAAAATATTCTTTAAAAAATCCACGCCTTGTGTTGGTGGCTTGAAAAAATATTCTTTAAAAAATCCACGCCTTGTGTTGGTGGCTTGAAAAAATATTCTTTAAAAAATCCACGCCTTGTGTTGGTGGCTTGAAAAAATATTCTTTAAAAAATCCACGCCTTGTGTTGGTGACTTGAAAAAATATTCTTTAAAAAATCCACGCCTTGTGTTTCGACTTGAAAAAAAATCTCTCTTATTATCTCAATGTAAATAAATTTCAGAATATTATTTGAAAATTATTTCCATTGTCATGATTCATTAAACAAACACTCTTGATGACTCAAATTTGCATAAAATTTGTGAAATATTTATTTTTATTAATAATATCCAAAAATTAAATTCTTAATTACAAAACTTAAAATCTAAACCAAAACAAATTCTCATTGTAAAAATTTTCATTGCTGTTGTCTTTTTTTTCAATTTTCTTGCCTAATGTTTATTGCCGTTATCACTTTTTCATGACCTTCACATACATAGGTACCGATTACTATAATTTTGTATATTTGGGTTTACTACTTCACACACTCCGCCACACCACTCATGTGTTGTCTGGCCTCCTTCTCCTTCTCGACACCAATCGTTCTTTTTGTCAACGTACGTGCACCGACTTCACTTCGATAACAATCCCAATAATGGCCAATATCACGTAGACGGATGTTATGGCAAAGACATACAACGGATTTGTTGTAAATACCAATTTGGTCAGAAGAATGGTGCCAAAAAGGAAGATGGCCATTAAAAGGACCACAATGAGAATGGTTTTCAAATCACGATACCACATTGTTGACGGATTTTGTCGGGGTGGGACGGTAATTTTTGGCTTCAGGGGACGATATTCCTCTTGATATTGTGTCTCAAAGCCACTGGTAAAATCGACATCATCATAGGATACGGTGGCCTTTTCTACATCCTTGGTTTTAGGGTAAATGGGGGGTATTTTGGGTCCAACATCTTCGCCATCAGCAGCCATAGTTGGTTCTGTTTTTTTATCAATTTTAAAATTGTTTTTTTTTAATTTCAATATTTTTTCTTTTAACCCGTCTTTTGTTTTTGACTTCACTTTTCGAACTGCTGTGCCTATCTCAAAATTTCCATTATTGTTTGCAGTACGCTCTCTCTCTCTCTCCCTCCTTCACACACTCTCTCTTGAGGTTCTTCCTTCTGGCTGGTGCCGAGTTATCGTAACAATGGTATTGATAATTAAATGATTTGTTATTGGGTCGTCAATCTGTCCGTCCGTCCGTTCATCCATCCGCCCGCCTTTGCTGTCATTCTATTATCATATCAATAAAACAAGCAAAGGTGTTAATTTGTGATAAGCGGTCCTCCTCTACTACGCTACGCTTGTCTCGATCAATAGCTGCACTCACTGATAGTGACGTATCGCTCGGTTCGGTTTCGATTTATACGTTTTCTGTTTTTTCATATGAATATTTTCCAGTTCTTCATTTGTGATAAGATATCGAATCGATTCTCTAATTGCTGTGCTAATAAGAATTTCTCGTGGGTGAGATTTTTTTTTTTAACTTTGGTTAATTAGAGAGCGGAATGATTGGGGGGTTTGTGAGAGCGACTAAAAGAGGTAAATTGACGCATCGATCTACCAAGAAAAACATGCATTTGGAAATATTTATTAATAAATCTGGCCACCGGAACATGGGATAAATTATCGATATTGTGGTAGGCCATGAAAAATATGGTTTAAAAAATCCACGCCTTATGGTAGGCCATGAAAAATATGGTTTAAAAAATCCACGCCTTATGGTAGGCCATGAAAAATATGGTTTAAAAAATCCACGCCTTCTGGTAGGCCATGAAAAATATGGTTTAAAAAATCCACGCCTTATGGTAGGCCTTGAAAAATAATTCTTTAAAAAATCCACGCCTTCTGGTAGGCCTTGAAAAACAATTCTTTAAAAAATCCACGCCTTCTGGTAGGCCATGAAAAATATGGTTTAAAAAATCCACGCCTTATGGTAGGCCATGAAAAATATGGTTTAAAAAATCCACGCCTTATGGTAGGCCATGAAAAATATGGTTTAAAAAATCCACGCCTTATGGTAGGCCATGAAAAATATGGTTTAAAAAATCCACGCCTTATGGTAGGCCATGAAAAATATGGTTTAAAAAATCCGCCACGCCTTATGGTAGGCCTTGAAAAATAATTCTTTAAAAAATCCACGCCTTCTGGTAGGCCTTGAAAAACAATTCTTTAAAAAATCCACGCCTTCTGGTAGGCCATGAAAAATATGGTTTAAAAAATCTACGCCTTATGGTAGGCCATGAAAAATATGGTTTAAAAAATCCACGCCTTCTGGTAGGCCTTGAAAAATAATTCTTTAAAAAATCCACGCCTTCTGGTAGGCCTTGAAAAATAATTCTTTAAAAAATCCACGCCTTCTGGTAGGCCTTGAAAAATAATTCTTTAAAAAATCCACGCCTTCTGGTAGGCCTTGAAAAATAATTCTTTAAAAAATCCACGCCTTCTGGTAGGCCTTGAAAAATAATTCTTTAAAAAATCCACGCCTTCTGGTAGGCCTTGAAAAATATTCTTTAAAAAATCCACGCCTTCTGGTAGGCCTTGAAAAATATTCTTTAAAAAAATGCATGCCTATGGATGACGCTTGAAAAATATTCTTTAAAAAATCCACGCCTTTGGTGGTTAGCTTGAAAAATATTCTTTAAAAAATCCACGCCTTTGGTGATCCTTGAAAAATATTCTTTAAAAAATCCACGCCTTTGGTAGGCCTTGAAATAATAATCTTTAAAAAATCCACGCCTTTGGTAGGCCTTGAAAAAATAATCTTTAAAAAATCCACGCCTTTGGTAGGCCTTGAAAAAAAATTCTTTAATAAATCCACGCCTTGGGTAGGCCTTGAAAAACTATTCTTTTAAAAATCCACGCCTTTTATAGGCCTTGGTAAATATTCCTAGAAAATCCACGCCTTTGGTAGGCCTTGAAAAATAATTCTTTAAAAAATCCACGCCTTCTGGTAGGCCTTGAAAAATAATTCTTTAAAAAATCCACGCCTTCTGGTAGGCCTTGAAAAATAATTCTTTAAAAAATCCACGCCTTCTGGTAGGCCTTGAAAAATAATTCTTTAAAAAATCCACGCCTTCTGGTAGGCCTTGAAAAATAATTCTTTAAAAAATCCACGCCTTCTGGTAGGCCTTGAAAAATAATTCTTTAAAAAATCCACGCCTTCTGGTAGGCCTTGAAAAATAATTCTTTAAAAAATCCACGCCTTCTGGTAGGCCTTGAAAAATAATTCTTTAAAAAATCCACGCCTTCTGGTAGCCCTTGAAAAATAATTCTTTAAAAAATCCACGCCTTCTGGTAGGCCATGAAAAATATGGCTTAAAAAATCCACGCCTTATGGTAGGCCATGAAAAATAATGTTTAAAAAATCCACGCCTTATAGGCCATGAAAAATAATGTTTAAAAAATCCACGCCTTATAGGCCATGAAAAATAATGTTTAAAAAATCCACGCCTTATAGGCCATGAAAAATAATGTTTAAAAAATCCACGTTTGAAAAATCCGCGCCTTATGGTAGGCCATGGAAAATATGGTTTAAAAAATCCACGCCTTATGGTAGGCCAGGAAAAATATTATTTTAAAAAATATGCGCCTCGAGTAGGCTATCAATCCCCAAACTTCATGTGTGTCCGAGACACCGATTTAAATTATTGTCTGTGATATCTCTCAGATATCTGACACATCTCAATTGAGATTTTCTTCGAACATTTAAATAATAAACCATTTTCGACATCGCCGTAAAAGAGGGTTCGTTCAACTGACAGCTCGGCATGGTGTTGATGTTGCCTTTAGAAGAAAAAGGGGGATAACATCTTAATCATTCATTTCCCAGAACAAAACCAACAACAACTCAACTTTATCCCCCTTTCTTGGTTTCCCTCTTCATATGGCAGTTGGTCCATTTTTGAAGGAGGGTGATGGTGATGTGCCAAATTTATGGCATCGTGCGATAATTGTTTTTCTGTTTTGCTAACCAAATTTTGCAGACGTTGGAAGACAGCGTGGAAATGTGCTTCTATTTTGTTCAACAAACTGTTGCAAGTCAGAAGAATAAAATGCTGTTAAAGCAAAAGAGTAACAAAATAACAACAACAAAAACTCAATGAAATTTAACTTTTTTTTATTTTCTTGAAGCGAAAACTTTTAAAATTTATTACTCACTGCATTTAAGTTTGAGAAGTGTTACAAATACATTTAAAAAGGTAAATAAAAGAAATGGGTGACACTGTGGGTGTAAATTTAGCGGGGAGGTGTGGGGTTGGATTTTTTTCATAAAATTAAAATGAAAATTTAAGAGAAATTAAGCCGTTTAGAAGAATATTGAAATAATTATTATTATTATTATTATAAATAAATTTTCTTCTCCCCAAAGAATATTTTTCTAGTTCAATATATAAGTCTGATGCTTCTGAAGAACTTATTTACGGGGCTAATAACTTACATACTTACTTAGCTGGCTTGTGACAGAACTTTCGTCCGTAAGCCAAGCTTAAGAAAGATTTCCAGTCTGGTCGGTCTTTTGCGCAGTTTTTCCATTTTAAAGGCCATATTCGGCAATGTTGTCTTCCACTTGGTCTTTCCATCTTATTGGCGGCCTTCCCCTTCTGCGTGAACCATTAGCTGGTTCGCTTCTGGGCTGGGGCATCTTTATCCATTCTCACAACATGAGCTAGCCAGCTTAATACGTCTAACAATGTCGATGGCCGAGAAGAGAATAGGTACATAGACATAGAGAATAGGTACAACTTATGGTTCACTATTACGGTGATATTCACCATCAACCTCATCTGCTTGCGCAAGTAACCATGTTTCAGATCCATATAACAGCACGGGTAGTATCAGGGTCTTGTAGAGTGTGAGTTTGGTTTGGCGGGAGGTGGCCTTGCTTTTGAGTTGTTTGCTCAGACCATAGTAGCATCTATTGGTCATCACTATCCTTCTCCGAATTTCAAAAGTGATGTCATTCGTTTTGTTTATGGCGGTACCAAGGTATATAAAATCTTTGACTACCTCGAAGCTGTAATTCTCAAATTCCACAGTTGGTCAGAATCTACTGGACGTCTTGAGCGTTGACACCATCCGCCGTTTACTGCCAGACCCACTTTGGCAGACTCCTTCTCAATTTGTTCAAAGGTGGCTGTTACCGCTCTCAGTGTTCGACCCATTATGTCGATGTGATCGGCGTAGGCGAGTAACATGTGTTGTTTGGTGTACAGAGTGCCATTTCTGTTCACTTTTGCCTCTCGTATGACCTTTTCCAGCTCGTATGACCTTTGCCACTTAAAGTTATCCTGCATAGCCGTATTAATTTTGCAGGAATGTCAAACGCAGACATGGCTTTATACACCTCTGAACGGATAGGGCTGTCGAATGCGGCTTTATTGTCGACGAATAGGTGGAATGTGCCGATGTGTTTTTCGTAGATTTTTTCCAGGATGAAAATCTGGTCAATTGTGGATTTGCCAGGTCTGAAGCCTCATTGGTATGGTCCACTAATGTCATTGGCCATTGGCTTTAGTCGTTCACACAGTACGCTGGATAGCACTTTATATGCGATGGGAAGGAGACTTATTCCTCTATAATTGGCAAATATTGTATTGTCTCCTTTTTTTGTGCACGGGACACAGGATGCTGAGGTTCCAATCATGCATTCTTCTTGTAGCCAAATTGTACTAATCAGCTGATGCATGCTCCTCACCTGCATCTGACGACCAGTCTTGAATAGTTTGGCTTGTAACCCATCGGCAACTGGTGCTTTATTCTTCTTCAGCCGATTCATTGCTATTCTGACTACATCTTGGCCAGGTATACACTCTATACCATGATCGATTTAATTTCTCGTTCTTCGATCGGGAGAAATCCAAGTGGCCTTATGTATATGGAGATGCTTAAATCTGGTGCTGCTAACTACCATGCTTTTTCTGCCGCGAAGTCAATCAACCTCATGCCGGTGTCGGATATTTCTTCATGAATGCTGAATTTTCCGACGGTGGGGCCAAATATATTTTCCCTTCCGATTTTTGCATTAAAATCTCCTAGCAGAATTTGATTGTCATGGTCAGGCCAACGGTCATATGCTGTTTCTAGGCGCTCATAAAATATGTCGTTGGTCTGTTCATCTTTATCTTCGGTCGGAACATGGGCGCAAATGAGACTGATGTAGGAGAACTTCGCTTTTATAAGGATTATAGCAATTCACTCATCTATTGGGGTGAATCTGGAGACGAGGTTGTTTATTCTCCTGTTAACCATAAATCCGCAGCCAAATTTACGTCTCGTTTTATGGCAGCTATACTACATGGTGTAATCTTCAGATTTACTTACGCCAGTCCCTTTCCATCGCATTTACTGTAAGGCAATAATATCGGATTTATACTTCTTGAATACATACGCCAAAGCGAACACTGCGCCTGTTCTGTACAATGTGCGTACGTTCCAAGTGCAGATTCGTACATCGTGGTCATTTATACGTTTGCTGAGGTCGTCAACATTAGGTGGGTTTGGTTTTGTTTTTCTTTGCTTTTTCATAGTAGGTTCGATTTTCCGAGTGTGGGCAACTAACCCGACACCTCAACCAATTTTTAATAATTCTTATGGGTGAACTCGCGGCACATATTAGCTCACTATTTCATCGGGTGATGAAAATAGGTACCCCTAGGTGGTACCACGTGGAGGTCAGTGTCCACAATTGTGATGAAAGATGTTCCAAGATAAACCTGGACTTCGCCATGTTAAAGCCAATCAGAGCCGTTGCTTGGTATCTATCAGCCCCTACGCCACCCACCGGGGCTAATAAAGTAAATATTAAGTATTGAATTGTTTCTTGGCGGAAAGCGGAACACACCTTTTAATTTGATGCACCGTCGATGCAACCTCATCTTCAAAAGCGTCGCGGCAAAGCAAAACAAAAAAGTTTTTCCATCAAAAGTTTTCTTTTTACTGGAGGTTTCTTTTATTTTTTTCGTTAAATATTTGAAACCGAAAATGATGCTGCACTTTATTTTAGTTGCCGCCAATAATTTTGTGAACTTTCAACCGTTCTGTTTAACTTCATGAAGTTGTGTTCATTTCCTTTGACATTAAAGTCATGCGGGATGATGTTGTAGTTGGAAATTTGGAGGCAAAATCTGTTTCTATAGGCTATGTGAGAGGAATCTCCTATAGACAAGCTGGAGGGGAGTCTTCTATAGACGGTCTGAAAGGAACCTCCTACAGATGAGCTGACGGGAGCCTCTAAAGGCGAGATGAAGATATAAGATTTTCTGAGTTTTTAAAAATATGTTTTGAAAAAAATCTAAAGTCGTGGATTTGCCATAAGAATGTATTTAAAAAATATTTTTTCTAAATCCACGCCTTAAGAATGTCTTGAAAAAAATATTTTTTCTAAATCCACGCCTTAAGAATGTCTTTAAAAAATATTTTTTTCTAAATCCACGCCTTAAGAATGTCTCTAAAAAATATTTTTTCTAAATCCACGCCTTAAGAATGTCTCAAAAAAATATTTTTTCTAAATCCACGCCTTAAGAATGTCTTTAAAAAATATTTTTTCTAAATCCACGTCTTAAGAATTAACAAAAATTTTTTTTTGAAGAAATGGATTTATAAAGATGTATAAAAAATATATTTTTTGAGGAATTTCCCCAGGCATGGATTTATAAAAAAATAAATTTTAGGGAAAAATCTTCATATCGTCATCAAAACTTCAAATCGATTATATTGCCAAGAAAAATTGTCTTTCGTCGAATTTCAAAATCCAATAACCATTCCGACAGACGCCCGTGATGACACCGACAATCTTAAACAGTTGTCATAATTTTTAATGCGTTTGTAAACAAAATAATAAACATAAAAAATTAACACATATTTGTTTCATATGTTTTTGTTGTTATATCAGGAAGTCAACAAGAAGATAACAATAACGAAGAAAAAACGGGATATAAAAATTGTGTGGTTATAGATGACAAACAAATAACCACTGAAAAATCAACCACAAAAAACATGCTGTCAGTCAGATATATGGATCGATGGAATCAGCAAAAATAAATACAAAAAAATAACAACAACTTCAACCACAAAAGTCAAATAATTACATATGAGTTCAATATTTCATTGAAACAAATACGAACGATGCTCATCTGGAGGGTGTAGGATTCGAAGAAAAAGAAATCAACTACCCATCAATAGGCGTGGATTTTTTAAAAAATATTTTTCTATAGAATCTTCCCACCAATAGGCGTGGATTTTTTGAATATTTTTCTATAGAATCTTCCCACCAATAGGCGTGGATTTTTTGAATATTTTTCTAGGGAATCGTCCCACCAATAGGCGTGGATTTTTTAAAGAATATTTTTCAATGACCCCAACCTCCAAAAGGCGTGGATTTTTTAAAGAATATTTTTCAATGACCCCAACCTCCAAAAGGCGTGGATTTTTTAAAGAATATTTTTCAATGACCCCAACCTCCAAAAGGCGTGGATTTTTAAAGAATATTTTTCAATGACCCCAACCTCCAAAAGGCGTGGATTTTTTAAAGAATATTTTTCAATGACCCCAACCTCCAAAGGCGTGGATTTTTTAAAGAATATTTTTCAATGACCCCAACCTCCAAAAGGCGTGGATTTTTTAAAGAATATTTTTCAATGACCCCAACCTCCAAAAGGCGTGGGTTTTTTAAAGAATATTTTTCAATGACTCCAACCTCCAAAAGGCGTGGATTTTTTAAAGAATATTTTTCAATGACCCCAACCTCCAAAAGGCGTGGATTTTTTAAAGAATATTTTTCAATGACCCCAACCTCCAAAAGGCGTGGATTTTCTAAAGAATATTTTTCAATGACCCCAACCTCCAAAAGGCGTGGATTTTTTAAAGAATATTTTTCAATGACCTCAACCTCCAAAAGGTGTGGATTTTTTAAAGAATATTTTTCAATGACCTCAACCTCCAAAAGGTGTGGATTTTTTAAAGAATATTTTTCAATGACCTCAACCTCCAAAAGGTGTGGATTTTTTAAAGAATATTTTTCCAGTCGTGGATTTTTTAAAGAATATTTTTTTTCTAGGCGTGGATTTTTTAAAGAATATTTTTTTCTAGGCGTGGATTTTTTAAAGAATATTTTTTTCCAGTCGTGGATTTTTTAAAGAATATTTTTTTCTAGGCGTGGATTTTTTAAAGAATATTTTTTTCTAGGCGTGGATTTTTTAAAGAATATTTTTTTCCAAGTCGTGGATTTTTTAAAGAATATTTTTTTCTAGGCCTGGATTTTTTAAAGAATAATTTTTTCTAGGCCTGGATTTTTTAAAGAATATTTTTCTAGGCGTGAATTTTTTTATGAACCGTTTTCAAGGGTCAGACTGTGTAAACCTCCCTCGTATATTCTCTTTGTTCTCTCAAAATCTTCTGAAATGTAAGCAATCGGATAATGCTTGTATTGTAATTGATATTGAATTATTTTAAACGTTTTCAAAATTATTTCAATTTTCCGGGGAAGAATCCCAAACTACCCTTGAAGATGCTCGTTAAAAATTGAGCTAGAAAACATTCAATGTCAATACAAAGACATTATCATTTGCAATTGCTTTGACTTTTGACTGTTTTTTTCAAATGAAATTATTATTATTTCGATTTTATTTGTTCACATATGTGTGGAAGTGTGTTGTACACACACATATGGTTCATTGTATTGTAGCGGGTGATGCTGCTCCGGCTGCTGCTTAAGAACATCAAATATTTCAATACTATGTTTATATAACATTTGAACTGCCAACAAATCAAGTGGAAAAATGTTGAGTTACCAACCAACCAACCATCCAGGCAGCCAGTCAGTCAGACAGCCATGCTGCCACCCAGCCCGCTAGCCAGCCAACCAACCAAGTCAAGCGCCAAATGTCAATTCGATGTCAACTGAAGCGTGACAAAGTAAATAGCTACAATAATCTATAACTCAATAGAACTCAACGAGATTCATTTGAAAATCGAGACAATTTAATTCGATTGAAAAATATTACAAAAATAACAACAACAATTTTTTAAATGAAATATAAAATTTACAATAACGAGGGAGACACAAGCTGACATGTGACTGAGATTCTCTTTGTAATGACGACAAGGATACAAAGGGCGGGGAGGTTGGGAATATATTAACAATTATGTTGCCACTAGAAATACACACATAAATGGAAATTTATTGGGAAATTTCAAATCTTTTTTAAGTATTAAATAGTTTTCAAGCACATTAGAAATACAATCTCATTAGACTATATAATGTGATTACAAGAAAAATATATTTGAATTAAAAAAAAAATGAAAATTGTGTTGGTGGCTTGAAAAAATATTCCTTTAAAAATCCACGCCTTGTATTAGTCCCTGAAAAAATATTCTTTAAAAAATCCAAGCCTTGTAATGGTCCCTGAAAAAATATTCTTGTTGTATTAGTCCCTGAAAAAATATTCTTTAAAAAATCCACGCCTTGTATTAGTCCCTTAAAAAATATTCTTTAAAAAATCCACGCCTTGTATTAGTCCCTGAAAAAATATTCTTTAAAAAATCCACGCCTTGTATTAGTCCCTGAAAAAATATTCTTTAAAAAATCCACGCCTTGTATTAGTCCCTGAAAAAATATTCTTTAAAAAATCCACGCCTTGTATTAGTCCCTGAAAAAATATTCTTTAAAAAATCCACGCCTTGTATTAGTCCCTGAAAAAATATTCTTTAAAAAATCCACGCCTTGTATTAGTCCCTGAAAAAATATTCTTTAAAAAATCCACGCCTTGTATTAGTCCCTGAAAAAATATTCTTTAAAAAATCCACGCCTTGTATTAGTCCCTGAAAAAATATTCTTTAAAAAATCCACGCCTTGTATTAGTCCCTGAAAAAATATTCTTTAAAAAATCCACGCCTTGTATTAGTCCCTGAAAAAATATTCTTTAAAAAATCCACGCCTTGTATTAGTCCCTGAAAAAATATTCTTTAAAAAATCCACGCCTTGTATTAGTCCCTGAAAAAATATTCTTTAAAAAATCCACGCCTTGTATTAGTCCCTGAAAAAATATTCTTTAAAAAATCCACGCCTTGTATTAGTCCCTGAAAAAATATTCTTCAATAAATCCACGCCACGCCTTGTATTAGTCCCTGAAAAGATATCCTTTAAAAAATCCACGCCTTGTATTAGTCCCTGAAAAGATATCCTTTAAAAAATCCACGCCTTGTATTAGTCCCTAAAAAATATTCTTAAATAAATCCACGCCTTGTATTAGTCCCTGAAAAAATATTCTTCAATAAATCCACGCCTTGTGTTGGACTTCAAAAATCCACGCCTTGTATTAGTCCCTGAAAAAATATTCTTTCAAAAATCCACGCCTTGTATTAGTCCCTGAAAAATATTCTTTAAAGAACCTACGCCTGCCCCCTTCTCAGTTTCATTCCAATATATACGTGAAAAATTCCATTAAATGCCTCCCTTCCTCCTTCGATTGTTTTCGTTGTTAAGTCGAACATTGTTTTTTGGTTTCTTTATTTTGATGCAAGGTTTTTTCCGAACATGTGTTCTTTTAATTCCATAAGCCAGCAGGCACGCCAGGAAAAGCACTCCAGCACAAACGAAATTAAAAACTTGCATTCATTCATTCAACCAGCCAACTATTTGAAAATGTTGAAGATTTCCTGATAGAACCTACAACTCACGCATCACTGAATCAATTTTGGAACATATTGTTATCAGGAGTAAGCCAGGGAGTAGGCAAGCCTTATGAAAGAGGTAAATGAAATTTCGAAAAATTTATTTAAGAGATGCCACCCAACTCTGCAATATTCTTGTTTACACACACACACATACTTACGTACCCATGTAGGTAAAAGTTAGCTCCTCGTGAATATAGTTTCTGCGGAACAGGAACACCAATATTCCGCATGTTTATACATGGGTTTATGGTGTTAGCAAACAAAACCTAATTATGGAGAATTTCTGCGGAGCAACTCGACTGCTGTTCACTTTTATGGAGAAAGTTAAACAATGTTTTGTTTTTGTTGTTGGTGGTCTGGGTAAATTCCATGGTGTCTAACTTTGATGGACTGGAAACGAGGTGGCCATCCTGCAAGCACTAGGTTCTGTGGAATCTGAATTTGCTTTCTGCACTTTTAATTACAAATAAAACAAAAGCAACATTTGTTAGCAAAAATTTTTCCGAAACTATTTGAGGTTGAAGGCCAACATCCGGCATAGTTGGATCAGTTGCAGCAGGTATATATTTGGAAATACTGGTCATCACCCCTGGCTGGCATATGTAACTAGCATTTGCAAATCACCAAAATCAAACAATGTATTTTAATTAAATTATTTTCATCAATTAAACAGCGACAAACAGGGTGTAATAGGGTGGGCAAAAATGATTTAAAAAAATTAAAAGAATTATCAAGATTTTTTAAAGAATATTTTTCAAGCCACCAACACAAGGCGTGGAATTTTTAAGGAATATTTTTTCAAGCCACCAATACAAGGCGTGGATTTTATTAATTTTCTTTGTAAAATTTTTAAAACTCTTACCATCAGTCCCCTACCCTTTACATGAAACGTCAACGAATTGTTTCATAACTTTCCCCCCTCTTAACTAATACACACACACAAACCTATACTTACATAATTGGACATATGTGGTGTGTATTAACATACATATATTTTCAGAAATGTACACAGATACACTCGAAACAGTTTTACACATTTTTCACCACAAAATCGTAACTAATGTGGAAATAAATTTTACAGTAAGTAAAGGATAATCACATTATCAGTTGATTTACGAGTTACGATTTAGTCCGACCATATTCATTTATTTATTGTGTTGTTGTTGTCCCCCTCCTGCAGATGTTGTTGTTGTTGCATGTTTTCAATGAATACTGGGAAAATGCAACAAATTACAATGCAATGCAAAATGAGTGTGGGTGTTAGCCATAAAATTGTGTAGGTGAGTCGTATCCCGCCTACGCTTCGAACATCCTTTCGTTCATATCTATTTAAATGTTGTGACACATTTACATATTTTTCGTACAGTAATGTGACGTGATATGGAGAAATATTTTCAACATTAAATCGTTGTTAATTTATTGTTCGAGTTGAAAATAGTTTTGTACTTTAATTAAAAATTTCGATAACAAGTCGTAGAGACATGCATTAATTTATCGAGGGAGGGATTGGAATGTGCCGATAATGAAAACATAACAAGATCAAATTTCGTTAAGTTCGATCAAGTCGGTTTTTAATTAATTTTGTTTAAACATATCCTTTAGGTTCTTCAAAAAAATTTTATTTAAAAAAACCCTTAGGTCTTTAAATAAAAAAATTTTTTTAAAAAATCCTTTAGCTCTTTGAAAAATTTTTATTTTAAAAAAATCCTTTAGGTCTTTAAACATTTTTAATTGAAAAGTCCTTTTGGTCCTTCAAAAAATTTTATTTAAAATAATCCTTTAGGTCCTTGAAAAAATTTGATTTAAAAAATCCACGCCTCTGTATGTCGTTGAAAAAAATTAATAAAAAATTCCACGCCTCTGTAGGTGATTGAATTTTTTTTAAATCCACGCCTCTGTAGTTGTATTGAAAAAAATGTTATTTAAAAAAATCTACGCCTCTGCAGTTGGTTTGAAAAAAAATTATTAAAAAAATCCACACTTCTGTAGGTGAATTGAAAATTTTTTATAAAAAATCCACGCCTCTGTAGTTGGTTTGAAAAAATTGTATTTAAAAAATCCACGTCTCTGTAGGTCTTTGAAAAAAAATTTATTTAAAAATATCAACGCCTCTGAACAGCCGTGGAAAAAATTTATTAAGAAAAATCCAAGCCTCTGTATGCCCTTGAAAAAATTTACATTTTGACTTACTTACTTAGCTGGCTTGTGACAGAACTTTCGTTCCATAAGCCGAGCTTAGAAAAGATTTCCAGGTGCGTCAGTCTTTTGCGGAGTTTTTCCAATTTGAAAGACCAAATTCGGCAATGTTGTAGAGTGTGAGTTTGGTCTGGCGGGAGGTGACCTTGGTTTTGAGTTGTTTGCTCAGACCATAATAGCATCTGTTGGCCATCACAACCCTTCTCCGAATTTCAAAACTGATGTCATTCGTTTTATTTATGGCGGTACCAAGGTATATAAAAAAAAGCTTCGAGGTAGTGAAGCTGTAGTTCTCATGTTCCATAGTTGGTCCGAGTCTACTGGACGTCTTGCGCGTTTATACCATCAGCATGGTCATCTCGGCGTTTAGTGCCAAACCCAGACTGCCAGATTTTGGCAGACTCCTTCTCAATTTGCCATTTCTGTTCACTTTTGCCTCTCATATGACCTTAAAGGTCACACGATAAAATATCTCCTTGTATGAATCCTCGTTCGGTATTAAAGGGCTCCGAGAGGTCCTTTCCGCCTTTAACTTGCTGATCTTGTGGCTGTTAAAGTTATCCTGCATAGCTGAATCAATTTTGCAGGAATGCCAAACGCAGACATGGCTTTATACACCTCTGAACGGATAGGGCTGTCGAATGCAGCTTTATAGTCGATGAATAGGTGGAATGTGCCGATGTGGTCTTTGTGGGGTTTTTCCAGGATTTGGCGCAGAGTGAAAATCTGGTCAATGGTGGATTTGCCAGGTCTGAAGCCGCATAGGTGTGGTCCAGTAATGTCATTGACCATTGGCTTCAATCGTTAACACAGCACACTGGATAGCAGATTATATGCGATGGGAAGAAGGCTAATTCCTCTATAGTTGGCACAAATAGTCTTGTCTTCTTTTTTGCGCACGGGACGGAGGATGCTGAGGTTCCAATCATTGGGCATGCATTATTCTAGCCAAATTGTACTAATCAGCTGGTGCATGCTCCTTGCCAGCATCTGACCCGTTGGTAGAATTTTCGAATTTCATTCTGACTCCTGTACCTCTTGATTTGCTCACGCTCACGTTTGTCTTGTTCTTTCTTCTTTTTTCTGAAAATACGTTTCTCCTCTCTCCTTTTCTCCCGATAGTTCTCCATCGCATTACGTGTTGCTACTGTCCGCAGTGTTACCCTATTCGCTGCGTTTTTATATCAGTAGCATTAGGACACTCCTGATAGCACCACGGATTTATTGATGGTGGTCTTTGGTACCCAAGTGTTGCCTTTGCTGCAGTTTGTAGGGAGTGCTTCTATATATTTATCGGGACAAGGGGTGCTTTCGTCAAGCAGGTGGGGAAGTTGAGCGCAGTAGGCTTCTGCTATCTGTTGTGTTTGCAGCTATTCGACTTAAAATTTCCGTGTTCCGTTATATCACACCTTTGCTGCTACATTAAGACAGGTGCGTACCATGGCTGCCACAAGGTAATTGTCCGAATCGATATTCGCTCCTCGGATCGATCGGACGTCTAAAACACTGGATGAATGCCTTCCGTCTATCACAACATTATCGATTTGATTTCTGTTTGTTCGATCGGGAGAAATCCAAGTGGCCTTGAGTATATTGAGAAGCTTGAATCTGGTGCTGCTAACTACCATATTTTTTTCTGCCGCGAAGTCAATCAACCTCATGCCGTTGTCTGATGATTCTTCATGGAGGCTGAATTTTCCGACAGTGGGACCAAAAATATTTTCCCTTCCGATTTTTGCATTAAAATCTCCTAGCAGAATTGTAATGTCATGACCAGAGCAACGATCATATGCTGTTTCTAGGCGCTCATAAAATATGTCGTTGGTCTGTTCATCTTTATCTTCGGTCGGAACATGGGCGCAAATGAGACTGAGAGAACCTCGCATTTATAAAGATTATAGCAATTCACTCATCTATTGGGGTGAATCTGGAGACGAGGTCGTTTATTCTCCTGTTAACCATAAATCCGAAGCCAAATTCACGTCTCGTTTTATGGCAGCTATACTACATGGTGTAATCTTCAGATTTACTTACGCCAGTCCCTTTCCATCGGCTTTGTACTTCTTGTACAATGTGCGCACATTCCAAGTGCAGATTCGCAGATCGTGGTCCTTTATACGTTTGCGGGGGTCGTCAACATTAGGTGGGTTTAGTTTTGTTTTTCTTTGCTTTTTCATATTAGGTTCGATTTTCCGAGTGTGGGCAACTAACCCGACGCCTCAACCCATTTTTGATAATTCTTATGGGTGAACTCGCGGCACATATTAGCTCACTATTTCATCGGGTGATGAAAATAGGTACCCCAGGTGGTACCACGTAGAGGTCAGTGTCCACAATTGTGATCAAAGAGGTTCCAAGATAAGCCTGGGCTTCGCCATGTTAAAGCCAATCAGAGCCTTTGCTTGGTATCTATCATCCCCTATGCTACCCCCACGCCTCTGTAGGTCGTTGAAAAAATGTTATTTAAAAACTCCATGCCTCTGTAGGTCCTTAAAAACTTATTTAAAAATTTCACGCCTCTATAGGTCCTTGAAAAAAAAAATATTTGAAAAATTCAGGCCTCTATAGGACCTTGAAAAAAATTGTATCTAAAAAATCCACGCCTCTGTATGTTGTTGGAGAATTTTCTTTAACACCACTTCTTGCTTCTATCCTCTTCTAAAATTTAGAATTTCCATTCTCCATCTCCACTTAAGTATTTGTTATTAAATTTTGATATGTCTATGGTAAATATTTCCTTTGCTTATTAGCAAAGAATTACATGTAAGTTCTAGATACGCACACATACACACAACAATAATAATTATAATCATTTTCCTCTTAAAATGATTATGCATATGAATATTTGAAAATATGTATGTGTGTATGCATGTGGGTTAGTGTAGCATCCCCCAAAACCTACTGCTTGTATGACCAAGTGTTGGTCCTACCACTAACTGCATGAGTCCGTCTGTCCATCTATGTTTCGGACCTCTGTTGGCTTTTCGACTTCTTGACAAGAGGCCGTGTGACCACAAATGAGTGTTGTGTTTGTTCACTCGTTTAGTGGTAACATAAAACCAAAACACCAACGGGAGACATCCCCTCATGAAGTCCACAACATATACACGTACAGATTTATGTAGATACCGCCTGCAGGACCCCCTCTATGCGATTTTCCTCCTTTTCATAGATGCAGCAATAATAACGAATGTGTAACGTGGTGAGGGGTATTCATAATAATTTGTTATTATTTTGTTGCTGGTGTTGATTATGTATTATTATTGTGTTACACATGCATGCAGGCACACACACACACCCACACAGCCACATCCCTCTTCACATGCATATTGCATACCATACCAGACACAGTAACACTATTGAATGCGGTCATATGATTAGTATATGAAAATTATTATGCAAATATGGATGTGTGCTTGAGTGTGTTTGTATATATGTGTGTGTGTGTTCGTTATTATTGTACCAATATTAATGTATCGGTGTCAGCAGAGAAGAAGTACAAGTCCTAGTGGTTGCTTGTGGTCGAAACATCAAACCGAACAAGCCACAAATGCAAAAACCTTTTAAATGTGTACGCACACATTAACATATACATACACACATACACATTAACATATCCACACGGTAACACCAGTAATGCGATGAAGGCTAATGGATCGCTGAAGACCAGCGAACATTTTCGTTTGGAAAATGATGAACAAATATTTGTAAAAAGTACCAAGCAACGGCTCTGATTGGCTTTAACATTTCAAGGACCTACAGAATTTTGTAAATAAAATTTTTTCAAGGACCTACAGAGGCGTGGATTTTGTAAATAAAATTTTTTCAAGGACCTACAGAGGCGTGGATTTTGTAAATAAAATTTTTTCAAGGACCTACAGAGGCGCAGTGGTGGGTGGTGTAGGGGATGATAAATACCAAGCAACGGTTTTAATTGGCTTTATCTCACCTGTGGACATTGACCTCCTGGGTGGTGCCACCTGGGGTAGCTATTTTCATCACCCAATGAAATAGTGAGCTAATATGTGCCCCGTGTTCACCCATAAGAACTATAAAAAATAGGTTGAGGCATCGGGTTAGTTGCCCACACTCGGAAAACCGAACCTACTATGAGAAAGGAAAGAAAAAGAAAACCAAACACACCTAATGTTGACGACCCCCGCAAATGTATAACGAATCACGATCTGCGAATCTGTACATGGAATGTGCGCACCTTGTACAGAATAGGCGCAGTTTTTGCTGTGGCGGATGTACTCAAGAAGTACAAAGCCGATATTATTGCCTTACAGGAAATGCGATGGAAAGGGACGGGCGTAAGTAAATCAGATGATTACGCCCTGTATTATAGTTGCCATGAAACGAGACATGAATTTGGCTGCGGATTTATGGTTAACAGGAGAATAAAATACCTCGTCTCCAGATTTACTACAGTAGATGAGCGAATTGCTATAATCCGCATAAAAGCGATGTTCTTCTACATCAGTCTCATTTTCGACCATGCTCCGACCAAAGACATATTTTACGAGCGCCTAGAAACAGTATATGATCGTTGTCCTGGCCATGACATTAACATTCTGCTATTTTAATGTCAAAATCGGAAGGAAAAATATTTATGGCCCCATCGTCGGAGAGACATCCGACCACAGCATGAGGTTGATTTATTTCGCGGCAGCAAAAAACATGATAGTTAGCAGCACCAGATTCAAGCATCTCGATATACACAAGACCACTTAAATTTTTCCCGATCGAACAACGAGAAATCAAATCGATCATATTGTGATAGACGGAAGGCATACATTCGGTGTATTAGATGTTCGATCGATCCGAGGAGCCAATATCGATTCGGACCATTACCTTGTGGCAGCCAAGGTATGCACCCGTCTTAATGTAGCAGCAAAGGTGCGATCTAATGTAATACAACAGATAGCAGAAGCCTACTCCGCTCAACTTACCCAACTGCTTGACGAAATCACGCCTTGTCCCGATAATAATATAGAAGCACAACGGCCGAGAATTGTCCACTCCCTACAAACTGCAGCAAAAGCAACACTTGGGTACCAAAGACCACCATCAAGAAATCCGTGGTACGATCAGGAGTGTCGTAATGCAACTGATATAAAAACGCAGCGTATAGGGCAACCCTGTGAACAGTAGCAACACGCAATTCGATGGTGAACTATCGGGAGAAATGGAGAGAGGAGAGAAGGAAGGAATAAGAAAAACGTGTGCGTGAGCAAATCGAGATATACAGGATTCAGAATGAAGTAAGACAATTCTACCAACGGGTAAAACACCGAACCGAAGGCTTTGGTGCAGGCACATGCTCCTGTAGAGATGAAGAAGGAAACCTGGTGACAGATAAAGAAAGCGTGCTGAGGATCTGGAAGGAGCATTTTGAAAAACTTCTGGTATCAAATAGTAGCGGTGAAGGGGATACCCCAGAACCAATAAAAGATAACGGTATAGAGTGTATACCACCTAGCCAAGATGAGGTCAGAATAACAATCAATAGGCTGAAGAATAATAAAACAGCAGATGCCGATGGGTTACCATTCGAACTATTCAAGACTAGTGGTCAGATGTTGATCAGAAACATGCACCAGCTGATTAGTATAATTTGGCTAGAGGAATACATGGCCAATGATTGGAACCTAAGCATCCTGTGTCCCGTGCACAAAAAAGGTGACAAGACGATATGTGCCAACTATAGGGGAATTATTCTCCTTCCCATTGCATATAAAGTGCTATCAAGCGTACTGTGTGAACGACTGGAGTCAATGACATTATTGGACCATACCAATGCGGCTTCAGACCTGGCAAAGCCACCATTGACCAAATCCTGGAAAACCTCCATGAAAAAAACACATCAATACATTCCATCTATTCGTCGAAGCATGGGTACTTGCGCAGATGAGGCAGCTCTTGGATTGTTTGAGAGAAAATTTTCTCCGAAAGATCAATGGACCTATCTGCGTTGACGGTGAATATCGCCGTCGAATGAACCATGAGTTGTACCAGCTTTTCTCGGACATAGACATTGTTAGACATATTGATCTGCAGCGACTATGTTGGCTAGTTCATGTTGTGAGAATGGATGAAGATGACCCAGCCCTGAAGGCATATAAAAGCGAACCAGCTGATGGCTTCACGCAGAAAAGGAAGGCCACGAATAAGACAACATAGCCGAATATGAGCTTTCAAATTGGAAATCTTTTTTAAGCTCGGCTTATGGAACGAAAGTAAATTTTATTAACGGATCTACTGAGGCGTGAATTTTTAATTTTGTTTTTTTTGAAATTCCTAGTTCAGTTTTCTAACCTGAGTGTCTGTAATTTATCAACAATATTGTTTCTTGGGTATGCCAATGGTCACAATATGATGATCATTGTTCGCCATAGTCATTTGCAAATGGGTGTATTGGCTGGAGTTTTAGTAGGTGCTGATATGCATGTTTTGGCTCACACTTACTTAATAACATTGGGGTGCAAAATAACATATTAATAAGCAACATCGACGGGACTTTATCCTCCATTATTATTAATCTATTTCACAATATTTATTTTAATGCATGAAGTATATATATATATTTTTTATTTTGTAAAGTATTTATTTAAATATATTCGAAAACACATTTTTGTTATTTTTTATTTTAAACCACCCTAATATAAATATCTTAAATGCCAAGCATTTATTGTGATTTCCATGTATTCGTACATAGTAGCCATTTCATTTTACATATAATTACACACACACGAACATAGTTGAATATATATATACACACACACACACTCGCCCACAAATAGGTGCATTTTTATGTACTTATTCGGAGATACAATAATATTATGTTATCGTTCATAACTAATTGTTTTCTTGAATTCCAATAGCTGCGTGATTTCTATTGAAGGATTGAATAGATGGAACAGAATTCTTCTAGTAAAGCGGTTTTCAAATTAATGGTATTTTTATACCCGATGCAAGAATCCACTTTATGGGCTAATGCTGCTATATTCTTTAAAATACCTAAACGAGGGAGGTATTTTTATATGGGAGCTACGTGCAAACATTGACCTAAATTTATAATTTCATCCATATATGAATAATTTGTTGGGAAAATGTGGTTACCTTCCAAAACGTGGAGCGCATTAATATTTTTTAGTACGATCGGAACCTTTTTATGCTGATTAGGTTATTGCATTATGTGGTAATAGGTTGTTCATGCAAATGAGGCAGGACAACTCTATAGGAGCTTTGCCAAAACATCAAGTGGTAGCGAATATTGGAAGGGATATATATTTGTGAGGGTATATATCTGTCGTCAACGATGACTGAAACTTTTTACTTTACTAAAAAAAAAGTGGACCGATATTGGCGACGCACGATAGGGTGGAAAATCCCCAACATATTAATTGAGGACTGATATAGCTCTATTTCGATCTTAACATGTTATAACGAGTGGTTTTATCTAGGGCTGAGGTAAGCACAACCGTTGCCATTACAATACTCGGATGTTAAGACAATGGATAATGTGTGTAAATTCAGGTGGTTATTTGTATATGGTTTAACAGTAATTACTCTCGACCTTTGGCCTTTGCAGCTTTGCTGAGCTGAACGCGGGAGCGTGTTAGATGCTGGAGCGTGTTGAATACAGGAACGGTTATATGTAGGAGTGGGTAGAGTACAGAAGCGATTTAGGTGCTGGAGCGTGTTGAAAACAGGAACGGTTATCGGTAGGAGCGGGCAGAGCGCAGGAGCGAGTTAGATGCTGGAGCGTGTAGAATACAGGAACGGTTATATGTAGGAGCGGGCAGAGCGCAGGAACGAATTGAAAGCAGGAGCAAGCTGAACCCGGGATCGAGTTAGGTACTGGAGCATGTTGAATACAGGAACGGTATATGTAGGAGCGAGGATAGCGCAGTAGCGAGCTGTACCCGGGATCGAGTTAGGTACTGGAGCGTGTTGAATACAGGGAAGGTTATATGTAGCAGCGGGCAGAGCGCAGGAGCGAGCTGAACGCGGAAGCGAGTTGGATGCTGGAGTGTGTTGGATGCGGGAAGCTGGCTGCGAACGTAAAGCTGGTTATGTGCGATCTACGAGCGTGTTGCTGGCTATAAGCAAGTAGCTGGCGGTGAACTTGATACGAGCGTGGAGCTGGCTGTGAGCGGGCTTCGAGCGTTGAGCTGGCAAAAAGCTGGGAGCTGGCAAAGAGCTGGGAGCGGGCAAGCGCAAGGCCGAAGACTTTTGTTAACGACTGACGAGCTACTACGATTGCGGACCTGGCACACGTCGATTTCACTTGTACTGTTCGCTAACTCTAGTTCTCGACAAGTTCAGTGATGAAAAGTGGAACACTTATCCATATGGCTTTATTAAGTGAATGAGAATTATTCACTCACTCTACAGTGCAAAATGCACTGAAGTTACAATGGGGGGCATGAGTAAACATAGATGGTTGGTTGTGTTGTTGATCGCATAAGTTATGTGTTGTTGTAATAGAGGTAAAATGGTGTTATAGATATTAGGGTGGGTAGTATTACTGGTATTTTATATGAAACATGTATGGACATTAGGGTGGACAGTATTAGTAGTATTTTATGATGAAAATGTTGTGAAGCTACCTTACGATCACGTTACAATGTTTGCAACTGAATAAATTTCTTTAAGCTTGATATTAAAAATACCTAAAACCGGTTCATATCATTATATGTGGCTGGGCCTAAATGTGGGCTATAGTTCATTATCGAACCTTGCGATTTATTTTTTTTTAATCTCCATATCCTCCGCAGGTGAAATGATTACAACAAAATCTTAGAAGCAAAACGCGGAACAAATCAGATAACTATTTAAATATAAAAAGGGGGTATATGGGGACTACTCCAAAAAAGGGGGCGAATGTTCATAATTTTTAATAGGGAGATTTGCAACCATATAGGGGAGACTGGGGCACCTTCGGCATCGGGGCACCTTCGGCAATCGCGTTTTCGATATGAAGCTCTCACCGCACATCACTGGTTTCGATACATAGGTATCGAATATCGAAATAAATAACTGACTCAAAGTTTGAAATTTCTAGCTAATAAGCTTATTTAGATACATAGGTTTTTGTATTTTTATAGATGTTTCTGTAATATTTCAATTCCATTTCGTAAGTATTTCTTGTATAAAACTTTTAAAATTTTTAAGACAATATTATTAAAAAGTGGTTAACTACGATGTGTATTATTATAAAAATATTAAAAAAATGTAATGTTTTTACAAATCTGATTAAAAAAAATGAAAAAAACTATAAAAAGTACATTCGGCATTTCAAAGTGGGGCACATTCGGCCATATACAGATTGTGCAATATTATTTCCTTAAAATGATTTTGAGATTGTCTTTAAAATTAATCCTTTAATATGGCCCGAAATTGCATATATAAGATCAAACGTGCTTGTATTGAATAAAATGCGATAGAAACCCCCTATTTCTGATGGTGTGTGCGACCTTGAGATGTAAACGTCCGCCGCTAGAAAATAAAGCCCTATAATTCAAACATTGTGTGGCGTATTAAAACCAAATAGAACTTTTAGAGGATCAGAATTTCAACCAGACTGATAGCGATGACAATTACCCGGCTATGACTATGGTGCCGAATGTGCCCCATCAAATGCCGAAAGCTACCCTGAACGGGTTGGGGCACATTCGGCGAATTTGACTTTTTTTACAAAACTGTAAAATTTTTTAACTAATTTTATTTTTTAATATCTTTTTGGTACTATTTTTTATAATTAAGTGTCAGAGGACAATAATCAGCCATAAAGTTGTTATATATGTTGAATAAGTACTGAGATATAGAGCTCTAAAAAAAAAGTGCCGAAGGTATATAGGAAAGTCCTTCTACTACTACAAAATACCAAATTACAGCCAGAACTTAATTGGAATACGCTGCAATGCCAATTGAACTGAGTAGCCATTTGAAAGATATAAGCAACTGAACGAGGTGAACGACCTAGTTCACTTTTAAAAAATGATCTAGTTCGTTCGATCTCTGAACTGGACGAGATTTCCCAAGACTAGCTTAAACTAAAGAGAGTAGGAATACCATTCTTTGAAAAAGTTGAGTTGAGATCGTGAAATGATCTATTCAAAAATATGATAGATGAAAACACCAAATTATCAAAGGCACAAAAACTGTGGTACCTCAAGGCAAACCTAAGCGGAGAGGCGTTGCGCTTGGAACAACATCTTCAACTGATCGATACGAATTATAAGGCAGCATGGAAATTACTAGAAAAATTAATGAATTGAATACTGGAGCATAAGAAAAGTAAATGAAAGTCAAGCGTTGAACGCCATGGATATTCCCCTAGAGCAAGCGGATTTCATTCTTGCCAGAATAATTATACGGAAACTGAATAAAGATGGACTTATGCCTTATGAGCACAATGCTAAGAAATCACAGGACATTTAAAAAACTTCAATACGTGATGGACTTTCTGGAGCAACAATATCAAACCTTGGAAGCTTCAATAGGCAAGAAACAGTAGCATAGTACAGTTATGTAAAAAAGCGGACAAGGTACTGCATGGTGAAGAAAATATTCGGCATTATCTTCAATACAATTGGGCGAGATCGAATTTGATTTTTCAGGTTATTTTGGGTGTCAAATCTTTCTAACAAAAATTGTCGATATACGGTTTATCATTTACATATAGATCCCATAACGGTACCACACACAGTTTTCGGTATTTTTGAAGTCTTTGGCTGTATTTCCGTACCTATGTGGGTGTAATTTGCTGTAAAAGGTCTTGATGGCTGCTATTCATACTATATGCAAAAAATTATCAATATGGGTCCATGTTTTGACATAGCTCCCAAACACATAAAACTTTCTATATACGTTCGAATTTTTTATATATCTCCAACATAAAGGACCTGTTCTATTTCCACTATTATTGACTTTTTTCAATCTGAGCGACTATAATTTGGAACAGAGCTTGTCCTACCAACTATCACATAATGCAATAACATAGTGCGTCTCGATCGATTTGAGGAAAAGGTTCTGCCTAACATTCTTAGAAAAATCATTCTTAAAATTTATTTAAATAATATCCAAAAATTTCTGAAATTTTAGGTTGGGGAAAAATAAATCTTGTCATTTTTATATAATCTATAGAACTTTATTTCACATCCTTCGGAATGTCCGAGTTGGGCCAAATATGCACCGTTTTGTTGTATGATTTTTTTGGTAATTTTTAATGGTAATTTCATAAAGCCTCTCTCATAGAAGTCCTGCTTTCTATTTGCAAAAAAACAAGCATTCGATTTTCACAACCATCCTTAGATACCAAATTTTTATCACTAAAAAAAATTACAATGCAAGAAAAAGATGATAATCGATTGGTGCCAAGTCCGGACTGAATGGCGGATGCATTAAAATTTCCCAACCAAGCTCCCGAAGTCACTCGGGGAGTCACTTTAGATGTGTGTGGCCTAGGACATCGCTAGAACACAGGTAGAACACGACACCTCTCCTGTATGTCGTTTCTGGTCAATTGTTATATTCAAACGGTCCAGTTGTTGATAGTACAGATCCGAATTTAGCGTTTGGCCATATGGAAGCAACTCATAATATGGAATCAACTCGTATGTGATCCCTTTTTCACATCTCTAGTCACCATCCGTTTAAGAAATGCGTTTGGCCAAGGCATCACAAATGGAAATTCGATCCATCGAGCTTATTTTTTTTATACCCTTCACCACACTGTGGTACAGGGCATATGTGTGTAACAGGCAAAAGTAAACGAGATAGACACATGGTTCCATTTGAGAATATGCATAGAATCATTTTTTAAGTCGATTTATACATGTCCGTCCGTCTTTCTGCCTGTCCATGTTAATTTGTAAACAAAGTACAGGTCGCATTTTTGATTCGAATTGCATGAAATTTGGCACAGCTCATTTATTTGGCCTAAGGACGAACCCTATTGAAATTGGGGAAAATCGGTTCAGATTTAGATATAGCTCCCATATATATTTTCGTCCGATTTTAGGTAAAAACTGTCTCTATATATCCTTCGATTTGCACGAAATTTGGCATGGCATATTGAATTAAGTCTAGAAAGATGTCTGTTAAATTTCGTTAAAATCGGTTCAGATTTAGATATAGCTCCCATATATATTTTAGTCCGATTTTATGTAAATGGTGCACCAAAGTCCTTATATATCCTTCGATTTGCACGAAATTTGGCATAGCCTATTGAATTAAGTCTAGATCGATGTGTGTTAAATTTCGTGAAAATTGGTTCAGATTAAGATATAGCTGCCATATATATTTTCGTCCGATTTTAGGTAAATGGTGCACCCAAGTCGCTATATATCCTTCGATTTGCACGAAATTTGACATAGTGAATTGAGTCTAGAAAGATGTGTGTTAAATTTCGTGAAAATCGGTTCAGATTTAGATATAGCTCCCATATATATTTTCGTCCGATTTTATGTAAATGGTGCACCAAAGTCCTTATATATCCTTCGATTTGCACGAAATTTGGCATAGCGTACTGAATTAAGTCTAGAATTATGTGTGTTAAATTTCGTGAAAATCGGTTCAGATTTAGATATAATTCCCATACATATTTTCGTCCGATTTTAGGTAAATGGTGCACCAAAGTTCCAATATATCCTTCGATTTGCACGAAATTTGGCACAGGGTACTGAATTAAGTCTAGATCGATATGTTTTAAATTTCGCTAAAATCGGTTCAGATTTAGATATAACTCCCACATATATTTTCGTCCGATTTTAGGTAAACAGTGCACCCAAGTCCATGTATATCCTTCGATTTGCACGAAATTTGGCATAGCGTACTGAATTAAGTCTAGATCTATGTGTGTTAAATTTCGTGAAAATCGGTTTAGATTTTGATATAGCTGCCATATATATTTTCGTCCGATTTTAGGTAAATGGTGTACCAAAGTCCCTATATATCCTTTGATTTGCACGAAATATGGCATAGCGTACTGAAGTAAGTCCAGATCGATGTGTGTTAAATTTCGTAAAAAACGGTTTAGATTTAGATATAGCTCCCATATACATTTTCGTCCGATTTTAGGTAAAAAGTGCACCAAAGTCCTATATATATCCTTTGATTTGCACGAAATTTGGTATAGCGTATTGAATTAAGTCTAGAAAGATGTGTGTTAAATTTCGTTAAACTCGGTTTAGATGTAGATATAACTCCCACATATATTTTGGTCCGATTTTAGGTAAATGGTGCACCAAAGTCCCCATATATCCTTCGATTTGCACGAAATTTGGCACAGGGTACTGAATTAAGTCTAGGTCGATGTGTGTTAAATTTCGTGAAAATCGGTTCAGATTTAGATATATAGATATGGTTTATAACTGTTTTATGGTTGATTTTTACCTCCTGGGCGATGTTACGACTGCTAACATAACGGTCAACTTCGATCATATCTCCTTTTTCCCCAACGTAATATAATCGACATATCAAATTTCGAATATGAAATTTTAAAACAGATATTCTATCCATTTAGTGTGTCTTATGGGATTTCACATTTTCTACACTTCCCGAAGAGAAGTGGTGTAAAATACCTTTCCATCGAAAAATTATTCTTCCTTATAGCTTTTAGACGTACACATACATAAACATATATGTATGTGTATAGGTAAATACTCTTCTCCGAATTCAATTAATGCTAATGACAAAATTTACTTATGGTTTTACGGCTGTCAAAAATCATTGAAGGTGTTGAAGATATTTAGATCACGCAATTAGTCTCAAAGCCACAATCGGCTTTGGTTATTGGTTCTGGTAAAAATCTTTCAATTAAGAACTTCTAAAAGGTTTATAAAACCCCAAGTCATTTAGAGAGAAGTTTTTTTGGGTTTTTTGTTAAATGTAATTGAAACTTTGGTAATTGAAGTTAATGAATAGGGCGTGCTCTTTTCTGCCGCATTAAATATTCAAAGCTCACAGGTGAAAATTTCAAAAATATGCAAAACTTTTTTTGTCATTGCGCTTATTAAGTAGCGTTTTTTTCATTTCTCTCACCTGCCTTTTTTGGAAGTTCTTCATCTTCATTCAATTCTGTTATTTTTTGTGACTTTACATATTTTCAACATTATTCTAATAATGGTAGAATAAAAATCATGATCCTTAACATTATACACCAATAAAGACGAAAAAACGAAAATGGAAAAGAGGACATGATTATGCTGCTGCATAACACCCCGTCATCGTCATTATTTGAAAGCGTTGAGGCATTAGCAAAGCCGCCATAAAGAAAACTCAACAACGCGAGCGAAAAATAAAAAAAAACAGAGACGTTAAATTAAAACTTGTTTATCTTGCTCACCTTGATTTCGGGTTTTCACACACACACACTCACGCATACACTCACACTATGTGTGTAGCAGTCTGTGTGTGTGGCACCAAAGAAATCACTTTCAATAACTTTTGTGCATAACCTTGTTAAGACTAAAAGGATATTCATTGTTGTATGCGTGAGGATATACACATGTACGTACGTTTTTACACATGTACGTATGTTTGTTTGTGTGTGTTGATATAGATGTCTGCGACTGATTTTTTATTATTCCACTCATGTTGTTATTTCAACTGCCATAGATTTACTTTAATTTTAGCGGCACCCCATTGTTTTGTTTCCTTTTTCGAAAAATATGGGCTTAACGCTGTTGCTGCTGCTCCTGTCGCCCCAACATCGACATCGACTGTTAGTAGCTTGGTTAGTGGAAACCATATTGTTTAGTATTCAACATCAGCAGCAGCACAATCTGTTGGTGGTAGTGAGACATTTCTTTCATTTTTTTGCGTTTTATTATCCGTCGTCTTTTTGTAGCCTTTAATGATGACTTAATGATGTTGTGATTTGAATGGGTACACTCGAAGTAAAATGTTAGTTGGAACGAAAAATGTTATCAATATTATTTTTTCAAAGGCTTATCTAAGGCGTGGATTGTTTAAAGAATATTTTTTCAAGCCACCAATACAAGGCGTGGATTTTTTAAAGAATATTTTTTCAAGCCACCAATACAAGGCGTGGATTTTTTAAAGAATATTTTTTCAAGCCACCAATACAAGGCGTGGATTTTTTAAAGAATATTTTTTCAAGCCACCAATACAAGGCGTGGATTTTTTTAAAGAATATTTTTTCATGCCACCAATACAAGGCGTGGATTTTTTAAAGAATATTTTTTCAAGCCACCAATACAAGGCGTGGATTTTTTAAAGAATATTTTTTCACGGACCACATACAAGGCGTGGATTTTTTAAAGAATATTTTTTCATGCCACCAATACAAGGCGTGGATTTTTTAAAGAATATTTTTTCAAGCCACCAATACAAGGCGTGGATTTTTTAAAGAATATTTTTTCACGGACCACATACAAGGCGTGGATTTTTTAAAGAATATTTTTTCACGGACCACATACAAGGCGTGGATTTTTTAAAGAATATTTTTTCACGGACCACATACAAGGCGTGGATTTTTTAAAGAATATTTTTTCACGGACCACATACAAGGCGTGGATTTTTTAAAGAATATTTTTTCACGGACCACATACAAGGCGTGGATTTTTTAAAGAATATTTTTTCACGGACCACATACAAGGCGTGGATTTTTTAAAGAATATTTTTTCACGGACCACATACAACTATCGAACTTTCGTTCTGATTCAGATATAACATCCTACTTCTTTCGGAATCTTTGTACGGAGGCCTAGTCATTACAAATTGTGTTCCAATAATTTCTACTCTACCCTCTGATCTTTAAATGAGGATTATATTTAAATTGTGTGTGTGTGTGTCGAAATATGCATCAAAATTGAAAACCATAAAAATTTTTAAAATATGCCGGATCTATAATCTTTAAATTTAAATTGTCCGAAAATAGGTCGGTTGAGACTATGTCGAAATATGCATCAACATTTAAAACCATAAAAATGTGCGGATCTTTTATTTGGGCGCCCACCTAAACAAAGTAATCTAAAAATTCACCCCTATGGCTCTGATGGACCTATAGAAAATATTTTTTTAATCCAACCGTTTATATAGTTTCAAAGAAAATATTCTTTAAAAATTGTTGGCCCTACAACAATAAATCTTAAAATATCATCAATATTTCGGTCCGAGTTCCGATAATGCTGTAAAAATA
>NW_026880769.1:0-31476 GCF_032173495.1 Musca vetustissima | reverse complement strand
CCAAAATTTATGCGCCATAAATATAAAAATTTCCAACATAATAGTGTGAAAGACAATTCGTATCAAAAGAGAATGGAATGCTAATTTGAAAATATCAGTATTTCCTGGCTTTAACACTTACCATTTAAAAATTAATTTTATAGATGTGTAGAAAAAACTATGAGAATTCTCTAAAATCCGAAAGGTCAGCCAAACAGAAAGTTCTGTGAAAATATTTTAGAAAACTCTTCTATTTGCGGTAAGTAGGGCAAAATCGACAAGTTTCAATAAGAAAATGGTAGAATACATAATGTGCTACTGCACAGTGGTGCAGAGCTTTTTTCCTGACCAAACGTCTGTAACTTTTGATCGGGTAAATATATTTTTTTTTTCTAACCGTAGTTGTAGAGTTGTAGGAGGAGGTCGAAGTTCAACTTGGGTATTTTTTATATGTTTTGCAGAAACATATGATTTTTTTGTATCTTCCAGTTTACAAAAAGGCGAAACTCCAATAAATAAGCGTTAATTTTATAAGGAAATTACAAATTTTCAGTAAATGGTGCACCAATGTCCCTATATATCATTGGATTTGCACGACATTTGGCATAGCGCACTGAATTGAGTCTAGAATGATGTGTGCAAAGTTTCGTGAAATTCGGTTCAGATTTAGATATAGCTCCCGTATATATTTTCGTCTGATTTTATGTCAATGGTGCACAGAAGTTCATATATATCTTTCGATTTGCACTAAATTTGGCATAGTGTAGAATGATGTGGGATAAGTCTGTTAGGAGACATATGTAGAATATACCAAAGTGGTGAAGGGTATTATATAGTCGGCGCAGACCGACTATACTACTTTCCTTACTGATCACCCTTTCAAGGAGCATTAATCCGACCTAATATATAATATATGGGACCAATATCTAAATCTTAACCAATTTCGTCCTTGGACAAACAAGTGAGCTGTGCCAAATTTCATCTCATTCGCATTATAAATGCGACCTGTACTTTGTTTGCAATTTTACATGGACAGACAGACGGATGGACGGACGGATATGCATAAATCGACTCAGAAAGTATTCTATGCATATTCTCAAAATGAACGATGTGTCTATCTAGTCCCTCTTTTTGCCTGTTACAAACATATACACAAAGATATACTACCCTGTTCCACAGTGTTGTGAAGGGTATAAAAACTGTTAAACGGATACAAAAGTAAATATTAGTTGAAAGAGGACATTCTTACGCATCTTTCTGCGAATATGAAGAAAAAATAGGGTTTTGGCCATGAAAATTGATTTCTGAACCAACCTGCGCCGGTCTGCAGTTAAGCCTAGTTGTGGCTCAGTGATAGAAATTTTAAACGCTAACAATTTCCGAATAATTTCATACTTTGAACAATCCTCCTCATTGAGACTAGATTTCATGTCCATCTTCTCATGATATTTGACTAACTCATCCAAACTAAGAGCTTATGTTAAGTTCGGTTCAAATAGGCGCAGTTATAGACATAGCTCCCATATATTAAATATGTAAATTATAACATATACCCAAAGTGTATGTTCTCCTTCGATATGTTTTTCCATAAACGTAGTCCGATTGTATTTAGTTTCTAAAGTCTTTGCTTCTTAAGACCATAAAATGTCAGGATTTGTTTGTATTAATTATATACATGTGTCTCCTCTTTGGTACCAAGAATACACCAATATGAATTTTTAATATGCCAATAAAAAAACATGATAGTAACCGTTACTTTTATTTTATTTTTTATGAGAAACGTTTCATTAAAATTCCCAGATACTGGATACAAAATTTCAAGTTCACATCAATGAAATTTAAAACCATAACAAGTATCCAGATTAAAAATAATTTATTAGTGGCCATTATTAAAATAAAATTTCCGGTTTATTATCTCCTTTTGGTGTTGCCTGAAATAAACATGTAAACATATATTTCATGTCAGTTTGTACTTGCTGTAAAGTTTGATATTTTGGATTCTCACTGGCTATAAAATCTCCATGCCAAGAAGTTTGTTTCTTGAGGTTCTAGTTTGGCTTTTGAAATAAGGATCGTTCTCTCTGGTATCCATAAATAGTGCATTTCGTAAATTATATTTACAATTCAATGAACATTATACAACATACAATGTGTGTAATTTGTCAGTTATCGATGTTATGAAAAATATCGTTATTGTATAATTTGATTTTTATAGATTTTTATTACTGTGCGCTGTGCAAAACTTCCTGTAAAATTTTCCGTAGGGTATTTCGTGTACATCTTACATAATATCGATTCAGAATTGTTATCTCGTTTCCCTTTTTCACGTTAGAAACATATGCGCAAAGACATGTACCACGTACCACAGCGTACTGTTGAGTATATCAATTGGTCACCGTTTGCATAACCAAATCGCAAAGTCTCAAACGAATGTCCTCTACATTCTAACGAATTCTGTCTTTGGGGTATTGAATCGCATCATCCAACTCCGATCATACAAAATCTTTAATCATCTATCGATATCACAATCCATTCCGGGTAATTAAAAACACCTCTTAATAGAAACCCCAATGCTTTGCAGTTATTTTACTTATAATATCAAAGAAAATATAATAATAGCACGTTTCATTACGTATATGCAGATAATGTTCACACTGGTAAATCCTTCCCAGTGTAATGTTCACTCGCCAGACTATTCCATCGATGTATGAATTACAATTTAATTTCATTAAGAGTTCTTGAAAACACCAGAATCCCATCAAAGTGTATTGAATAGTTTAACCCAAAAACAGAAGTGCATCTGTCTTATTATGTATACATAGGCCTTTGAACACTTTCAAACCTTATAATTTTTTTTATTTTATACTTTTAATTAATTTTATAAAATTTATAATAGGCACATATGTAACCCCCAGGGGGGGGGGCAGCTTTGAACAAGGGTTGGCATTTTTGAACGACATGTTTTTTTGCAGTGTTTTTGTTCAAATATGTATGTATTTTATTCATACATATCAGAAATGCATTTATTTATTAAAAAATATATACAAAAGTTTTGAAAAGTAAAAAATTCAAATCAAAATTTATTAAAACATAAAATGAATTATACGGCATTTACATTAGAACTTTTTACCGGGTTAACCTACTTTATGAGGATTTATTTGACATATATTCAAAGTAATTGACAATTGAAACCCACTGGGTTAACTAAATCCGGTTAAATGTAATGTAAAAAACAAAAATTAATATGGTGAAAAATACAGTTAATTTCGTAATCTTATTAGCCCATTTGAAATTTTGAGAAATCGAAGCCAAAAGTTAAAAACTCCGTTTTTTACTGGAGTCTATTGGGCATGTTCAAAGGTGCCCCACCTGTGGCATTTTACGGAAATTTATAACAATTTTTTTGTAGGAAATATATGAATGAAAATACATTAGTTATGTTTGAAATGCTTGTTGGAATGCAAAAAATTATCACCGAATTCTTCCTGCGACCTTACAACCAAAACATTAAATGTTTACAATGGCACTGCAAAAACATGGTCACTCATATAAATTTTGTCTATAACTGAAAAAGCTAGACAAAATGGTTTACACAGATAAAGAACAAGATTGGCATATACAAAAAATTGGTTGCGGATCGGAAAAATTTTAGACCGAGATTTTAAGAGCGCTGTTCAAAAGTGCCCCCCTCTCTCCTATATATTAATTGGTCTTTCATATTTATGTTTGTTGGGTTAGTTTCACATTTGGTGTGTCTTCTGTATTAGTTTCCATTTTTCAGAGTATATTTTTAGGCTGTTATTTTAACCAATGCACTATGTTTTTTTACGTTTATTTTGGCATAAACTCTAATTTTAAAGCTATTGAATTGAAATTTGGGTTGTATACATTTTTTATGCTCCCAAGATGACCTACCAATTTTCATATGATTTGGGGCATTATTTCATATAGCTGCCATATAGCCGATCTGACCGATTTGTCCCCACTTTTTTGTTTATAAAGCTATTGAAGTGAAATTTGGTTTGTATACATTTTTTATGCTCCCAAGATGACCTACCAATTTTCATATGATTTGGGGCACTATTTCATATAGCTGCCATATAGCCGATCTGGCCGATTTGCCCCAACTTTTTTGTTTATGAAGCTATTGAAGTGAAATTTAGTTTGTATAATTTTTTATGCTCCCAAGATGACCTACCATTTTGTGAAGCAACTTAGGAGGCTAATTTCCTTTTTAGCCTAGGTCCAGCATGTTCATAATTTAATTTTGGGCGACCTATTTTGTTTGGGGAAACATACTGCTCATCCATTACTATAATTATACTCTTACGGTTGAACTTTGGCAAATGCTTTTTTATATAATTAACAAAATCTTTAACTTCTTTCGATATCAAACGCATTTGGTCTTCATTTAAACTGATATTATTGATATTGTGTAACACATATTTCACAAGTGAATCTTCTGAGCGATTTTTGCTACTCCCAATTTCAATAAGCGCTGCATGGGCAAACACATGTATACCAGTAAAAAACACGAGTTGGCACAAAAAAGCACAAAAAAGGCTAGTTACTCATTAATTAACACACTTTTGTTAATAACTTGGCATTTACACCTTTTTGCAATGCCATTCACAAGTTACACTCCACGGAACAAAACTACAATTTATAGATTTTATATAATGTTATAAATAAACAAAACATTTCACAGTATTACAACAACAGACAAATATGACAAAAAGGGCATCTCGTCTTAATTTTACATACCTGCACTAACGTTTTCCATAATTACACATTTTAATTTTTTCAATTTTTTCAAATTACAAGCACTCGAACTTAGCTGATTTTTACCGCCAGTTGTACCAAAACAATGTGACTTTCAAACTGCTGACTTTCAAAGCTCGCCAGCAAAAAAGGGTTGCCACCCGCATTCATATTGAATGTTTTTATACCCTTCACTACACTGTGGTACAGGGTATTATGTTTTTGTGCATATGTTTGTAACAGGCAAAAGGAAACGAGATAGACACATGGTTCCTTTTAAGAATATGCATAGAATCACTTTCTAAGTCGATTTATGCATGTCCGTCCGTCTGTCTGTGCATGTTAAATTGTAAACAAAGTACAGGTCGCATTTATGATCCGAATTGGATGAAATTTGGCATAGGTCACGTATTCGGCCCAAGGACGAACCCTATTGAAATTGGGAAAAATCGGTTCAGATTTAGATATAGCTCCCATATATATATTTAACCGATTTAATGTAAACAGTCCCTATATATCTTTCGACTTGCACGAAATTTGGTACAGCCTAATCATTTAGGTCTAGAATTATGTCTGCCAAGTTTCGTGAAAATCGGGCCAGATTTAGATATAGCTTCCATATATAGTTTCGTCCGATTTCATGTAAATGGTGCACCAAAGTCCCTATATATCTTTCGATTTGCACGAAATTTGGCATAACGTACTGAATTAAGCCTAGAGAGATGTCTGCCAAGTTTCGAGAAAATCGGTCCAGATTGCTATATAGCTCCAATTTATATTGTTTCGTCCGATTTCATGTAAATGGTGCCCCAAAGTCCCAATATATCTTTCGATTTGAACGAAATTTGGCATAACGTACTGAATTAAGCCTAGAGTGATGTCTGCCAAGTTTCAAGAAAATCGGTCCAGATTTAGATATAGCTCCCATATATAGTTTCGTCCAATTTCATGTAAATGGTGCACCAAAGTCGCTATATATCTTTCGATTTGCACGAAATTTGGCATAACGTACTGAATTAGGTCCAGAATGATGTGTGTTAAATTTCCTGAAAATCGGTTCAGGTTTAGATATAGCTCCCATACATATTTTCGTCCGATTTTAGGTAAATATTGCACCAAAGTCCCTATATATCGTTAGATTTGCACGAAATTTGGCATAGCATACGGAATTAAGTCTAGAACGATGTGTGTAAAATTTCGTGAAAATCGGTTCAGATTTAGATATAGCTCCCATATATATTTTCGTCCGATTTTATGTAAATGGTGCAACAATGTCCCTATATATCCTTCGATTTGCACGAAATTTCGCATAGTATACTGAACTAAGTCTAGAACGATGTGTGTTAAATTTCGTGAAAATCGGTTCAGATTTAGATATAGCTCCCATATATATTTTTGTCCGATTTTGGATTTATAAGTAAATTTGGATTTATAAGTAAATAAAGAACTCAAAATGTGGCCGAATGCAAAAACCATACTGAAATAAGTGTAACCTATATTTCGCTTTAAATTTATTTACATTATTTTGTCCCATCGTAAGAAGCAACTCTATACCTGACCAAAATTTAGTATAGGTTGCAGAATGACATGTTTAATTTCATGTTAATGGTTCTTCAATAATGCGACGTCTGTTAGGATTCATCTGTTTAATATACCCACAGTGGTGAAGGGTATCATATAGTCGGCCCCGTCCGACTTTACTACTTTCCTTACTGGTTTTTCTAATATGGGTGTCTACATTTAGGAAATCAGTTACATTTCAAAATATGAAAACAAAAAAAAATTGACTTTATGCCAAAAAATCATACTTTTTACCCATAGTGCAATGTTCTGTTAGTCTTGATTTAGATTAGACGAGTTTACTTGCGGCAATTCTTGTCGTTCTCTTTTGAACTTGCTTCATGAGTTTATACAAGGCAATTCGGTTTCCAAAATATTTTTCTATTTGTTGTTTTTTCACATTTAAATCTATATAAAATGTCAACAAATACGAAATACACAAAACGAATTGCCAGAAAATTGTCGGTACGAGCAATTTTTTTTCATTTCTATTCCCCTTGCTCCTCTCTCCTACAAACAAAGACTTGCCGCAAGTAAACTCGCCTAATCTAAATTAAGACTTACTACATCTAGCAATTTCATACAAAATTGTGTAAAATATAAAGGCAAAATAGAACATAGTAGTGTATAAAACTACTCCCTTTATGGGAATGAAAGCCCTCGCTTCGTATTTCTGATAAGGAGAAATTCAAGGGACTGGCCAATTTTGTTCGTTATAGACGTAGTAGGATAGATATGATATTGGATAGCTTCAGCACTTTGGGTATATACTAAAGTTGTGCACCAGTGTAGTTGCATGTAGGGGAGACTGGGGCTCACATTGTACATCACTGGCTTTGATCCATAGGTATCCAATATTAAAATAAATTACTGTCGCAAAGTTTGAAATGTCTAGCTAATAAGCTTATTTTACAGTTTTTTGTAATATCTCTATTCCATTTCGTAAGTATTTCGTGTATAAATCTATTCAAATGTATATTCTTATAAAAAAAACATTAAAAATATAATGTTTTTAGAAGATTGATAGAAAAAAATGAAAAAAAATATAGTAAGTACCTTTGAGATACATTCGGCAGTACCATATTAGTTTCTTAATTTTTTGGGTTTTTTTTTAAAAATAATCCTTTAATGTGGTTCGAAATAACATACGTAAGAAAGAAATACGAAATTACATACGTAAGACCAAACGTACTTGTATTGACGAAAATGCGATAGAAAAAATGACGAAGATAACCCGGTAGGGGCACATTCGGCGAATTTTACTTTTTTTTGACAAAACTGTAAAAAGTTTTACCTAATACTAATTTATCATACGTTTTTTTTACTAGTTTTTATAGTTAAGTATCAGAGGACAATAACCAGGCATATAGTGTCTATGTGTCACAGATATTGAAAAAAGTTAAAATTTTTTTAGTAATCGACTTTAATTGACTTCTGCACATCTTCATGGCATGGAGAGGATTAAATTATCAACTATGTCGTTTGGAATGTTTTGGTTTTTTTATAATTTTGTATGCCCTGATGGTTTGCGTGGATATATCCAGTTGAACTATTCTTTCCCCACTACTCTATTCATTGTATACGGCTGACTTTAAACCGTTAACGAATTTCGATACAGCATATTATGCTGATGATACTGCACTCATCTCGCCCAACAAGCTAACCAGTGCCCTATTAAAGAAAATGGGGAGAAGTATGCAAGTATGTCACAATAATATATATATATATATATATATATTATAATTAACGAAGGGAAGACTCAATCCATTACTTTTCCTTTCATCAAGGCCACTATCCTGGTTCGACTAACTTTCCGGAACCATATTGAATATGCATGCGACAAGGCTACAACAACATTAGGATCACTAATGCCAATTATAGGTAGACGAATAAAAACTTATTGTATAAATGTATGATACGACCTATTTTATCTTACGGATCTCCAGTCTGGTATAAAGCTGTTAAATGCAATTTAAATAAAATGCAAATAGTGCAAAATAAATGTCTGAAAACAATATTTAACAAGCATTGGAGACATTCCACTCTAGCATTACACGCCGAAACCGGATACGAGAGTTTATCAGACTATATTAGTAGGATAAATTTAAACTTTTTTTACAAAAATCGAAAATCGCTCTTACCCACTTGTTAGAGAATGCATAGAATTAAAATAATCAAATTTACAAAATTCAACTTAAGAAATTATATGAAATACCAATTACATTTTTGAAAAAGCTTTTATCCTCTATTTATTTAATAATTTGAGTCGACTTAGAATTAACAAATGTACATGCAAAATTGCCAAATGTAAAAATATGATGTATTTAATAATATTATTTTAATGTTTGAATTTCCTTTATCGCAACTTAAATGAGATAAAGGAAATTCTCAATATTCTTGATATATAATATATCATAAAATAGAAATTTTTGTTCAGTAATTATTAGATGTAATATCTTTTTGATAGATCTCTTAAATTGTAACTATAATCATATGCATGCATACATGGATGAATAAAATTGAATTGACTTGTGCTGTGTTTGCTTGAAAAAGGTTTAGATGTAGCTAAGTAAATAGTGCAACTCCTACATAGAACTTTGTACAGTTGAATGTAGGGGAGACGGGGGCACATTCGGCACTTTTTTAGAGCTCTATCTATATCTTAGTACATATTCAACAAATTTAAAAAATGTATGGTTGGATCTTGTCGTCTGATACTTAATTATAAAAACTAGTACCAAAAACACATTCGGCACCAAAGTTATATCCTGGTAATTATCACACATCAGTCTGGTTGGAATTCAGATCCTCTAAAGGTTCTATTTTGTTTTAATATCCGACTCAATGTTAGACTTTTAAGACTATATTTTCTAGTGACGGGTGTTGACACCTCAAGGTCACGCACCATCAGAAATAGATTTTTTCTATCGCATTTTCGACAATACAAGACCGTTTGGTCTTATATATAATTTCGAACTACATTAAAGGATTATTTTTAAAGACAAACTCTAAAACATTTTAAGGAAATAATATTGCACTATCTGCATATGGCCGAATGTGCCCCACATCAAAATGCCGAATCTACGCCGAAGGTACTTTTTGTAGTTTTTTTTTTATTTTTTCTACCAATCTTCTAAAAACATTATGCACATTGTAATTAACTACTTTTTAATAATACTGCATTAAAAATTGAAAAGTTTTATACACGAAATACTTACGAATTACGAATACTGAATTAAGCCTAGAGAGATGTCTGCCAAGTTTCGAGAAAATCGGTCCAGATTGCTATATAGCTCCAATTTATATTGTTTCGTCCGATTTCATGTAAATGGTGCCCCAAAGTCCCAATATATCTTTCGATTTGAACGAAATTTGGCATAACGTACTGAATTAAGCCTAGAGTGATGTCTGCCAAGTTTCAAGAAAATCGGTCCAGATTTAGATATAGCTCCCATATATAGTTTCGTCCAATTTCATGTAAATGGTGCACCAAAGTCGCTATATATCTTTCGATTTGCACGAAATTTGGCATAACGTACTGAATTAGGTCCAGAATGATGTGTGTTAAATTTCCTGAAAATCGGTTCAGGTTTAGATATAGCTCCCATACATATTTTCGTCCGATTTTAGGTAAATATTGCACCAAAGTCCCTATATATCGTTAGATTTGCACGAAATTTGGCATAGCATACGGAATTAAGTCTAGAACGATGTGTGTAAAATTTCGTGAAAATCGGTTCAGATTTAGATATAGCTCCCATATATATTTTCGTCCGATTTTATGTAAATGGTGCAACAATGTCCCTATATATCCTTCGATTTGCACGAAATTTCGCATAGTATACTGAACTAAGTCTAGAACGATGTGTGTTAAATTTCGTGAAAATCGGTTCAGATTTAGATATAGCTCCCATATATATTTTTGTCCGATTTTGGATTTATAAGTAAATTTGGATTTATAAGTAAATAAAGAACTCAAAATGTGGCCGAATGCAAAAACCATACTGAAATAAGTGTAACCTATATTTCGCTTTAAATTTATTTACATTATTTTGTCCCATCGTAAGAAGCAACTCTATACCTGACCAAAATTTAGTATAGGTTGCAGAATGACATGTTTAATTTCATGTTAATGGTTCTTCAATAATGCGACGTCTGTTAGGATTCATCTGTTTAATATACCCACAGTGGTGAAGGGTATCATATAGTCGGCCCCGTCCGACTTTACTACTTTCCTTACTGGTTTTTCTAATATGGGTGTCTACATTTAGGAAATCAGTTACATTTCAAAATATGAAAACAAAAAAAAATTGACTTTATGCCAAAAAATCATACTTTTTACCCATAGTGCAATGTTCTGTTAGTCTTGATTTAGATTAGACGAGTTTACTTGCGGCAATTCTTGTCGTTCTCTTTTGAACTTGCTTCATGAGTTTATACAAGGCAATTCGGTTTCCAAAATATTTTTCTATTTGTTGTTTTTTCACATTTAAATCTATATAAAATGTCAACAAATACGAAATACACAAAACGAATTGCCAGAAAATTGTCGGTACGAGCAATTTTTTTTCATTTCTATTCCCCTTGCTCCTCTCTCCTACAAACAAAGACTTGCCGCAAGTAAACTCGCCTAATCTAAATTAAGACTTACTACATCTAGCAATTTCATACAAAATTGTGTAAAATATAAAGGCAAAATAGAACATAGTAGTGTATAAAACTACTCCCTTTATGGGAATGAAAGCCCTCGCTTCGTATTTCTGATAAGGAGAAATTCAAGGGACTGGCCAATTTTGTTCGTTATAGACGTAGTAGGATAGATATGATATTGGATAGCTTCAGCACTTTGGGTATATACTAAAGTTGTGCACCAGTGTAGTTGCATGTAGGGGAGACTGGGGCTCACATTGTACATCACTGGCTTTGATCCATAGGTATCCAATATTAAAATAAATTACTGTCGCAAAGTTTGAAATGTCTAGCTAATAAGCTTATTTTACAGTTTTTTGTAATATCTCTATTCCATTTCGTAAGTATTTCGTGTATAAATCTATTCAAATGTATATTCTTATAAAAAAAACATTAAAAATATAATGTTTTTAGAAGATTGATAGAAAAAAATGAAAAAAAATATAGTAAGTACCTTTGAGATACATTCGGCAGTACCATATTAGTTTCTTAATTTTTTGGGTTTTTTTTTAAAAATAATCCTTTAATGTGGTTCGAAATAACATACGTAAGAAAGAAATACGAAATTACATACGTAAGACCAAACGTACTTGTATTGACGAAAATGCGATAGAAAAAATGACGAAGATAACCCGGTAGGGGCACATTCGGCGAATTTTACTTTTTTTTGACAAAACTGTAAAAAGTTTTACCTAATACTAATTTATCATACGTTTTTTTTACTAGTTTTTATAGTTAAGTATCAGAGGACAATAACCAGGCATATAGTGTCTATGTGTCACAGATATTGAAAAAAGTTAAAATTTTTTTAGTAATCGACTTTAATTGACTTCTGCACATCTTCATGGCATGGAGAGGATTAAATTATCAACTATGTCGTTTGGAATGTTTTGGTTTTTTTATAATTTTGTATGCCCTGATGGTTTGCGTGGATATATCCAGTTGAACTATTCTTTCCCCACTACTCTATTCATTGTATACGGCTGACTTTAAACCGTTAACGAATTTCGATACAGCATATTATGCTGATGATACTGCACTCATCTCGCCCAACAAGCTAACCAGTGCCCTATTAAAGAAAATGGGGAGAAGTATGCAAGTATGTCACAATAATATATATATATATATATATATATTATAATTAACGAAGGGAAGACTCAATCCATTACTTTTCCTTTCATCAAGGCCACTATCCTGGTTCGACTAACTTTCCGGAACCATATTGAATATGCATGCGACAAGGCTACAACAACATTAGGATCACTAATGCCAATTATAGGTAGACGAATAAAAACTTATTGTATAAATGTATGATACGACCTATTTTATCTTACGGATCTCCAGTCTGGTATAAAGCTGTTAAATGCAATTTAAATAAAATGCAAATAGTGCAAAATAAATGTCTGAAAACAATATTTAACAAGCATTGGAGACATTCCACTCTAGCATTACACGCCGAAACCGGATACGAGAGTTTATCAGACTATATTAGTAGGATAAATTTAAACTTTTTTTACAAAAATCGAAAATCGCTCTTACCCACTTGTTAGAGAATGCATAGAATTAAAATAATCAAATTTACAAAATTCAACTTAAGAAATTATATGAAATACCAATTACATTTTTGAAAAAGCTTTTATCCTCTATTTATTTAATAATTTGAGTCGACTTAGAATTAACAAATGTACATGCAAAATTGCCAAATGTAAAAATATGATGTATTTAATAATATTATTTTAATGTTTGAATTTCCTTTATCGCAACTTAAATGAGATAAAGGAAATTCTCAATATTCTTGATATATAATATATCATAAAATAGAAATTTTTGTTCAGTAATTATTAGATGTAATATCTTTTTGATAGATCTCTTAAATTGTAACTATAATCATATGCATGCATACATGGATGAATAAAATTGAATTGACTTGTGCTGTGTTTGCTTGAAAAAGGTTTAGATGTAGCTAAGTAAATAGTGCAACTCCTACATAGAACTTTGTACAGTTGAATGTAGGGGAGACGGGGGCACATTCGGCACTTTTTTAGAGCTCTATCTATATCTTAGTACATATTCAACAAATTTAAAAAATGTATGGTTGGATCTTGTCGTCTGATACTTAATTATAAAAACTAGTACCAAAAACACATTCGGCACCAAAGTTATATCCTGGTAATTATCACACATCAGTCTGGTTGGAATTCAGATCCTCTAAAGGTTCTATTTTGTTTTAATATCCGACTCAATGTTAGACTTTTAAGACTATATTTTCTAGTGACGGGTGTTGACACCTCAAGGTCACGCACCATCAGAAATAGATTTTTTCTATCGCATTTTCGACAATACAAGACCGTTTGGTCTTATATATAATTTCGAACTACATTAAAGGATTATTTTTAAAGACAAACTCTAAAACATTTTAAGGAAATAATATTGCACTATCTGCATATGGCCGAATGTGCCCCACATCAAAATGCCGAATCTACGCCGAAGGTACTTTTTGTAGTTTTTTTTTTATTTTTTCTACCAATCTTCTAAAAACATTATGCACATTGTAATTAACTACTTTTTAATAATACTGCATTAAAAATTGAAAAGTTTTATACACGAAATACTTACGAAAGGGAAATATTACAAAAACATCTGTAAAAAGATTCCAATTTTTGCGACAGTTATTTCTTTTGATGTTCGATACCGAAGCTAGAGATGTACAGTCAGAGCTTCATGTCGCGATTGCCAAACGTGCCCCGATACCGAAGATGCCCCAGTTCCCCCTACATGTCAAACGATACATGCGATTACGTCTACAATTATTTTTTAAGATTAACATTGATTTATCGATCGCCTCTTGTATATATTTAAATGATGTAGTGTATTATATAGTCGGTCATGTTCGACTTTTGTCGTTTTAATACAAATTTTAAATTTAATGGGTGGATGGATTCTCTAAAAACAAAACGTTTCTTACAATTGCATAGCATCAAACAATTCAATGAATGACTTATTTGAGTTATTACGCATCTGCATATTTTTAAATATATTACTCATTATATTCCATCAGATTAAGAGTTCTATTTGGATGCCTTGTGTTTGTGAGTAAAAGCTCAAATCTGTGGTTCCGAGGTAATTAGTTATTGTGAGAAATATGACATAGGAGAACTGAAAAATCATATTTGCATTACTCTAAAAATTATGATAATGAGTTGTCTATACCCTACACATCTTTGGTCGATCTACATGACAAATCACATTGCTTTACTATTTGTTAATGCAATTCATACTCCAGTGGAAAATTTAATATTTTAGTATGATAATATTTTAGTATGAAACACTATTTTCAAATCAATACTCAATTGCCATAGCATAGGAAACAAGTTTGAAATCTCACTCTCTTCAAATCAGCGTTGTTGTAGGTCAGTTTCAAAACGACTTTGTTTGGCATGCAAATCTGTCGAATATAAAAAATAATTAAATAAGCTGTGGTTGAGTAGAAATATGACTCGCTCAACTCAGTTACTCAGCTACTTTAAACGGCACATGATTAAGTTATTTGATTTTTGATTTCTTTGACAGTTGTTGTGTGGAAGAATATCTACAGAATATTAGAAAAACAATGGAGTTGAACATTTGAAAGTGAACACGTTATAAATGGGTCTATATAGTTTTCTTTGGAAATGCTTTGTGCTATGGTGTTGTGGTGAGCGAAAATTACCATCGGAACCAAGTGTGAAATCAATAACCGATTTAAAGAGCTCACCTCTTGTCATCCACTTCGAGAATGTTCGTAAATTTATGAATGAATCGGTTAACCCATGCGATAATTTTTACGATTTTGCTTGTGGAAATTGGAGATCGTATTATCCGGCAAATCAAAGTGTAAAACACACACGAATGTTTGATGAACTTAATAAAGATTTCGATAGGAGGCTTATTGAACTTCTCAATAATGAAGAGGTGGGGAACTGGACGGATGCGGAGCGTAAAATAAAAACATTTTATTCTTCATGTGTGAATTCAGCAACGGGTGCAACGAGTTTATATATCAAAGAAAAATTTAAAGAAATTTCAAGTGAATTTGGTTTGTTCCCCTATCACTCAAAATTTCTCAGTGAAAGGAAAGAGCAAGAATTCGATTGGCTGAAGACAGTGGCCAAAATTTCCCACACCTATGGCTTTAATATTATTTTTGGGTTTTCCGTAAAACCCGATGCCAAAGATCATACCTCGCACAATTTAATTTTAGGCGGTGAGAAATTTCAACTCCACCACCACCAACGTTTGAGACATGAATATGAAGAAATTCTAAAATATATAAATTTCCATCCCGAGACTGCAAATGGTGTTGCATGGCAAATTATTGATTTTGAATCATCACTACTGCAAGCAAATCATTATGGAGCCCAAAGTCCAGTCAGCGGTTCTGTGGACAGTATTCACAATAAATATTTCCCCCAAATGGATATTAAAAGGTTCCTGAACATCTCTTTTGGTTATGTACCTGCCGGAATTGTATGGCTTGAAAATCCCGGATATTTGGATAATCTAATAAAAACTTTAAAATTCACACCCAAAAAGTTGGTGATGAACTACATCGTTACAAAATTACTTCATCATTTCTGGTTGGACTTGGGACATCAACACCTTGGTCAAATGGAATTATGTGTCAAGGTGGCAAAAGAGAAATTTCCACACATTCTAAGTCAAATGTTTATCAAATCCAATACTGAGATAGAAGAAAAAATAAAAGGCATTGAACGATTATGGGCTCAGTTAAAATCATCTTTACAAAGGATATTGGAATCTAAGAGACCCACATGGTTTGATGTAAACACTCGACAAATGGCAACAGACAAGTTGCACTCAATGACCATACAGGTGGCCACATATGAACATCACAATTTTGAAAACGAATATCGCTGGCAGTCATTTAACCCAAACGATTATATAGAGAACTTAAGGACTCTTCGCTCATTTGAAGCTTTCAGGAAACGCCAGCTATTATACCAAAAACCCCAACACGAACACGTTTCATTGGATCTGAGGACCCCTGTGTATGTGATATCTTCAAACTCAATTATTGTACCAGTTTCAATTCTTAACTCCCAATTCTTGTGGTCATCTTCGAATCCGAATGTGATGAACCTGGCCCATTTGGGATTTTGCATAGCTCACGAAATTATGCATGCCTTCAGTGGCGAAGGTCGTAACTACAATCAAGAGGGTAATTTTTACAAATATTGGAATACGTTTGCTGAACACAAATACAACGAGTTGGAGTCTTGTCTAGTCGAACAGTATGGAAATTACACGGGAAAACCCAGCTTTCTATCAAAACTCCACAAACCAGATCATAAACAAGATGAGAATGTCGCAGACAATGCAGGTATTGTATTGGCCTATGAGACGTTCAAGAAGGACAGCAATTATGAATTGGATGTGGCTTTTAAATATACGCATGATCAATTGTTTTTTATTAACTATGCTCAATTGTGGTGTGCGGATACTTGGCAAAAGGAAAATATGGAGGGTATTGTAGCATCCGGTCGCCATGCTCACGATGAATTACGGGTGTTAGTACCGCTCCAGAATTTTGATGAATTTTCCAAAGTATTTAAATGTTCCAAAGGTAGTGCTATGAATCCTTATCATAAATGTAAGTTTTGGTAAATTTGTTAAATAAATACAATTTTGTTATCTATTTATGTAAATTGTAAATTAGTTTTTATTTGATAGTGTTGAGAAGGTAACAGCATATACTGTAGTTGTCCAAAATAGGCGGTCAAATAAATTGAAATAATAATAAACATATAAAAATAATGTTAGCAGCATTATATGAGGTTATGCCTACTTCGGGAGGGATATCAATAGAATGTTAGAATATGGATTTACATACTTTTATTTTGATATATTCTGTGCTATGTTAATGTATTTGACCAATGCAGCGACGTAGCCAGATAGTGGGCATCCCGTAATTTTTTTCACAGTAAATTTATGTTTGCCACAGCGATGTTTTATTTTGCATATCTGTGTATTGACATATATAATAATTTTTTATCCAAATTATATCTATTTTGGTAGAAAAACGTGCTCTATCTCCCCAAAATAACGAAACGGGCTATCCTAAAAAGTGAACCAATATTAATAATTTTGGGTGGGAAGAGGTGTGTATGTATACAGAATTTATTGAAATATTTACATATAAAAAAGTTTTATTGACAAAAAAAAAGTGTTAAATTGAGAATATATCAATAAAACGTTAAAATATCAATTTTTCGCCTTTCAGGAATTAACTAAAATCATATGAGCAACATTTTGGTAGAATATGGCGAGGATGAAAAATCTCAACTTGTGATAATTGGAGTCCGGTTCAATAAATTAGACTTTGAAGGAAGAAATGTCGTTGAAAAGATTCCTCGTTCGGTTTTACTGAAGAAATGTACTCTGCAAAAAATACATACAATAACTGTAAATGAAGATATGATGTTTCCAAGTTTAATAGGGTAGCCAGCAAAAAATTATCACGCCATATCTTCAAAATTGGACATAAGACCCCTTCTGGGGTTTTATACACTCACCAAGATCGCCATAGGAATTTTCCACAAACCAAAAACTCTCTCACAATCATCGATCTGTGAGCTGGCTGGTATCATGGTGCAAAATCCAAGCTTGGATTTGTCATAAATTTGTACGTTTCTGAGGAATTGCTTCGCACAAACGGCACATAAGTTCATGGTAGTATTTCTTATTGACCTTACGATTATCCAAAATCATTTTCTTCACTGCTTTTATATTTTCATCGGTCGCGCTTTTGGTATTTTAAAGCTTTCAACCAAATTTGCCAAACTAATTAAAATTATTTGTCATTTCAAACAGCATTAATCTTCAAAATTTAGGAAATAGACTGTACTTTCAAATCAAATGTTAAAAGTTCGTCTCGGCCAGACTAATTTCTATATATACATGTATGTATATATACCTGACCAAAATAAAGCAACTGAAATAACAAAGTGAAAATTGACCTGTAGCTTTTTTAAAAATAATGTTTTTTTGATAAATAAATAGGTAATTTATTTACTTTTAAAAACAAACATTTTTTTTAAATTATTTTGAAAAAAAAACCAGTAAGGAAAGTAGTAAAGTCGGACGGGGTCGACTATATGATACCCATCACCACTTTGGGTATATTCAACAGATGAATCCTAACAGACGTCGAATTTTTGAAGGACCATTAAATTGGTCAGGGTTGCTTCTTAGAATGGGACAAAATTCTGTAAATTAATATAAACCTATATCGAAATCTAAACCGATTTCATCGAAACATGTCACAAGCTAAGTTATACTAATTTCAGTATGTTTTGTGCATATCGGCCACATTTTGAGTCCTTGGTACATAATGCACTTCAAATCGATTTCAAAACTTTCCACACGCTAGGTTATATTGTGCAAAACTTTATAGCAAACGGCCTAAATTTGGGTCTTTGGTGCATCTAAACCGATTTCAACTAAACCTGCCACACGTTATGTTCCACTTCACTTCATTGCACTTCATTATGTTGCACTTCACTACGTAGTGCAACATTTTTTGCCGATTGGACCCACCTTGGTGAAGCATTTATATCCAACTTCTATGTTATACTAACTTCAGTATGTTGTGCAAAATTTGTGTCAATTGGACGAAAATGTATATGTAGAAGCTACATCAAAATCTGAACCGTTTTCAATTAGACTAGCCAGAGATTTACTACAGGTCATTGTACAAAATTGGGTGGTAATCGGACAAACTTTGGTTCTTTAGCGCACAATTTACATAAAATCGGAAGAAAAAATATATAGGAACTATATCTAAATCTGAACCAATCTTCACGAAACTTAACACACATCAATCTAGACATAATTCAGTGCCCTATACCAAATTTCGTGCAAATCAAAACATATATAGGACTTTGGTACACCATTTACATTAAATCGGTCGAAAATATATATGGGAGCTATATCTAAATCTGGACCGATTTTCAGGAAACTTAACACACATGATTTTAGACCTAATTCATTACGCTATGCCAAATTTCGTGCAAATCGGACGAAAATATACATGGGAGCTATATCTAAATCTGGACCGATTTTCAGGAAACATAACCCGCATCATTCTAGACCTAATTCAGTACGCTGTGCCAAATTTCATGCAAATTGAAAGAAATATAGGGACTTTGGTACACCATTTACGTTAAATCGGACGAAAATATATATGGGAGCTATATCTAAATCTGAACCGACTTTTCCCAATTTCAATAGGCTTCTTCCTTGGGCCAAATAAGTGACCTGTGCCAAATTTCATCCAATTCCGATCATAAATGCGACCTGTACTTTGTTTACAATTTAACATGGACAGACAGACGGGCAGCTAATTTTGTTACTAATCAACAGCATAACCATTATTTTTGACTACGGCAGCACGCCTCAATCAATAAAATGCTTAATTTGATCCTTGAATGTACTATTTCTCCCATTCTGAACCTTTAGGAAGAGGTTATGTTTATTTGTTTGGGTATCCTTTTTGATTTTGATATCTCCAAAGATTTGTCTATAGAGTGAAGATCTAATGATTATGTTGGCCATTATAAAAATCTGATTGTTGACTACCGCAATTAATTTTTGACATGTTTCGCTGTATGTTTGAGATTATCGACAATCAAAAACATCCAAATAGGGGGTATTTTTTCAGCGATCCATTACTTCATAAATCTCGTAAATAGATCAAACTCCACAAAAAGAAAAACAGACAAATACCATTATTGACCCTCCTCCATGTTCCCAGTACCCTTGAATACTGAGGCTTGAACCGTTCAATTTTTATCTTCTCACGATATTTTTTGTTCCTGAGCCTTTGATATTAAACGTTAATTCATCCGAGAACAAAATATGTCTCCTCTGAGTCGGACCTCAATTAATATGAACTTTGTCATAGGTATTCTGGCTTTACAATTCTTTTCAGAAATATAAGAATTCTTTTGATAGTTCTCGGGCATGTAGGCATGCTGCTATAGCCTGTCCACGCGCTGTTCTCGAGGTTATATCCATCGATAACCCTCTTACCAATTCTGTTGAAGTTTTAAATGTTCTTTTTCTTTTTACTGCTATGACAAACAAACCGATATTCTTTTGCAGAGAGAAATCACTGATTTATTCATGGAATATTTCTCCGAAATAATTTTCTGTGATAAATTATTTTCACAATCACTGGTAATTAGCTGTTTTATCGGTATTCTGTATTTGTTTTTAAACATTATATAAGTCAAAATTGAAAACAGAAAATTATCTGTAAGAATCAAAATAGGTGTAATAACTAAAACATTGTAATTATAACGGTAAAGATAACTAAAATATCAGAGCTCATCTGTTTATACAGTAGAGTCGCCTTAGTTTTGACAACATACTTTCTAACCTCCACCACAACAGGTATGAGTGGTGTTAAAAATCAGCTTCTTTTTATTGGATTTCCAAACATAGTTTATAACAAAGATTATTCAAAACACGAAATTTTCATTGATTATAACATAAAACGTTCTTCACATGTATGCCAGTGTTTTTCGCATTACTTTCTCTCCATCTGCACTTGTTGAAAGACATAAATGAGCCAAAAATGTAAATGACTTAAAAATAAGTTCGGTCTTGATAGCTGCCACAGTTCTTGGTTATTGGAATATGGATGACAGTCAAAATGTTCTGCAAGAACCGATCGTTTGTGATATTTTTGCTTCTAATTAACATGCAGGTCATCTGCAATTCCGACACCAATGAAGTTCAGAAATTAAAGACAATGTCCGATTTTCTTAAAAGTTCTTGCCAGTGTTTATCGCAATGGCAATGTGAATGTTGTTCGCAAATCGACAAAGATCGGCTGAATATTCATCAGAAATGTAAGTATAAAGTAAAAAGAAACTAAAATAATTCAAACTTAACGAAATATTGTTACAGATGTATTGATTACTAATTTTTTTTTTGTTTTTTCTTCGTTTTTTAGTGTGCCTCGACTGGCTTGTAACTTCTCGAACATGGATGGTTCAAGTAAATCTTCGCCTAAATGACAGAGCTTTATACACAAATGAGTTTCCTGCCTGGCAAATACCACCGTTTTGTTTTCCCATCAGTCCGCAACTGTTCTTAACGGGATGTCTTCAAGTGCATAGTTTGGGCCATCACAACTTCAACACCCTGCATGCTTGCGGTAATGTCACCATCAATGTCATAACATTTAACCTTATCAATTGGCCAATTGGTTGCGTGGATGTTGGTAGTTCGGGTGTGCAATTGGTGGAACCGAATCATGATGTGTTTAAGGTAATTGAGGAAAATAGTCCAGGTGTTTAGTTTGTATGTAAAATGAGATAATTAATTTAATTTTGCATTTGTTTGTGTGTGTGTTTTTTAAAAAAATTATGTTAAAACTAAATAAGAAAATGATTGTTCAAATGGTAAATTCCAGAATTCCTTTTTCTTTTGTTAAAACTTATTAAAAGTCATTAGAATAAAGTCATTAACCACAATTAGAAATGTCGTTAAGTTCCACCGTTAAGTTCAAAACACTTACATACATTACAAATTGTTTGTCAGGAGGTTTGATTGTTTTTCTAGAAACGCGCTTTTTGCTCTTTTATATCATCTATCGTATCAAAACGGCTTCCTTTAATTGGTGACTTCAGTTTTGTCATGAAGGGTGATTTCACAATTCTGTGCATTTCAAAATCGAAGGACACATTTAAACACGTCTAACTTTTTTTCCAAAAACAATATGACAGTCCGAAATCAGTAAGTAAAGTTCAAAAGTCGGATGGGGCCGACTATATGATATCCTTCATCACTTTGGATACATACAAGATATGCTAGAGTAACATCGGGTAATGTGGACCATGCGTCAAATGTGGACCACCCCCCATATCTAAGAAAGTGCTTGAAATATGTCAATGCAGCCTTGATAAATATTTTCCTTATTAGTGAAAACAAACATCAAAATTGTTTTTTAATAAATAATTGCAATGTTGAAAATGTAGCTCTGATAAAAGTGCGATTTGAACATTTTTTAGCACAATAGTCGAACGTTTTTTGCAAAATAATCGAACACTTTGTTTTTCTCGAATATAAAGAAGTTATGTGGTTTTTCTTGTTCTCTTTAACAAATATATACGTTTGGCTGTAATTACAATCTGCGATTTTTAATTTTTATTCATTTTTGAAGCCGATAATTATTTCTAAATAAAAATATTCAATGTCGGGTAATGTGGACCACTATAAAAAGTGGGACCTTTTCATGAGGACGAGTTCGGAACGTGGGTGCATTTAATATTCGAGGAGGTATTCTATCCTCTGAAAACTCGATATGCGAAATTACAGGTGCTTCGGACCTTCAAAATACCGCAAATGGGACGGTACCATTAAATGGGGGCTATTCCAAAACGTGAACCCATATATTTTTACCTTCATTGTTACCCAAGAGTGTAATAAATTGAAATTTATCACAGCCAAACCACAACCTACCTTTAACTTACTGATACTCATTACCCACACATACTGGTCCACATTACACGCCAAGAAATTTTTATTTGCAGCTTTTGGTTTTTTGAAATATAATGCAATAACATTTTTATAGACAAATATACATAATTTTTGACCTGGAATATATTTAGCCAACAAATCTACTATGCTGTGAAAACAATTTGTTTTCAATTTTTACCGTTGGTACGCCCACAATATCAAAAAAAAAAAAAAAAAAAAAAATAATATGTACAATATATATACAGACATATAGTCTTTAGAGGGCCATTGAAATGAAATCGGACGAAATTATATATGAGAGCTATATCTAAATCTAAACCGATTTCAACAATACTTCATAGACTTCAAACTGGACTTAATTCAGTAGGCTGTCCAAATTGGGTCTCAATCGGAAGAATATATGGGCTTTGGTGCACCATTTCCATAAAATCGGACGAAACTATATATGGGAGCTATATCTAAAACTGAACCGATTTCCACAAATCTTCGTATAAATCAGTTTGGACCTTATTCAGTACGCTGTTCAAATTTTTGTTTGAATCGGGCAAATAGTGGGTGTTTAGTGAACCATTTCGATAAAATCGGCCGAAAATAAATATAGGAGCTATATCTAAATCTGAACCAATTTCAAAAAAACTTCACAGACTTAAAACTGGACTTACTTCAGTAGGCTGTGCAAAATTGCGTCTCAATTGGAAAAATATATGGGGTTTAGTGCACTATTTCTATAAAATCGGAGGAAACTATATATGGGAGCTATATCTAAATCTGAACCGATTTCCACAAAACTTCGTATACATCAATGTGGACTTAATTCAGTACGTTGTACAAAATGTTGTTTAAATCGGTCAAATATTGGGTGTTTGGTGCACCTTTTTCATAAAATCGGACGAAACTATATATGCGAGCTATATCTTAATCTGAAACTATATATGCGAGCTATATCTTAATCTGAACCGATTTAAAAAAAAACTTCGCGGATATGAAACTGGACATAAGTTAGTACGCAGTGCAAAATTTTGTTTGATTCGGACAAATATTGGGAGTTTGGTGCACAATTTACCAAAGATCGGACGAAACTATATATGGAAGCTATATCTAAATCTGAACTGATTTTCCAAAATTGCGTATACATCAATATGGATTTAATTCACTACGCTGTACAAAATTTTGTTTCAATCGGACAAATATTGGGTGTTTGGTGAACCATTTAGATAAAATCGGACAAAAATATATATGAGAGCTATATCTTGGGTTCGTCTTTCGGCCAAATAAGTGAGCTGTGCCAAATTTCATCTAAATCGGGCCATAAATGCGACCACTGTGAGGTACCCTTCAAAAAAATCTGATATTCCCAACAAATATAACAGACAACTGTACCAAGAGGAAAAATGTACGAACATCAAAAGGGTGAAAATGACGATGTTATTTAATCATGTATGTATGTGTGAAAATCGTTTGTCATCTGCACTCAAAGCTAGAACGATCGAAGCAGGCGAAGTCGAATTGTGATGATCGGTTTACAAAGACGTGGAAATGCGGTCCCAATATTTCTTGTGACCACACAAATTTATAAAAACTCACAAAATAGTAGTGTGGGGTTTAGTTATTGAATACTCCTCAAAATATGCCTTACTTTATAATGGCGTTTGTTAAACTGTTCTCAGTATACATTTGGGAATAGTTTTTTTATTTTAAATTTAAGTTATTTAAAATAAATTAATAAGCTCCTAAAAATATGCTGTAGTTTAGTGTTTTTGTTCACAGTATGATACCTTTCATGACACAATGAATAGGTAGTCCATTTAGCGCAGCTGATGATTTGATTAACTGTCAAAGTGCATAATGAATACATGAATTCGATGTGCAGTGTTGCCAACCATTTGAAATATTATATGGGAAAATTTGACAGATAATCGAGACAAAAACAACGGTTTTTGTTTTGATACATCACCTTATTATTGCACCATGATACCTTTCACCACTTTGGTTATATAAAAGACATGTTCGTAAGATTTTTATTGCAAAGAGCATTGCAAGACCATTGACATCTATTGGTGAATCGACTTCAGTTAATCCATAACAATGTTTAAAATTTGTCAGAAACAGACAGACGCACGGATTGACATGCATAAATCGAAACAGAAAGTGATTCTATGGATATTCTCAAAAAGGAACCATGTGTCTATCTCTTCTCCTTTTGCCTGTTTCAAACATATGCACAGAGACATAATACCCTGTACCGAAGTATTGTGAAGAGTATAATGATATATCGCAATAATATGTCTCCTGAAGACCAATAAACGTATTTCCCTAGTTGGTAAAACACTTATTTAAACAAAAATTGATGAAAGCTGCCATATCCGGAAATTGTTATATTCTGAGCACATTTTACAACCGAATTGGTTGTAATTCTACTAGACGTCTTGTGCGTTGATACCATCAGCTTTGTCCTCTCGCCATTTACTGTCAGTCCCATTTTGGCAGGATCCTTTTCAATTCGTTCAAACGCTCGCAATGTTAGACCCATTATGTCGATGTCATCGGCGTTTGGTGTATAGAGTCCCATTTTTGGTCACCTTTGCATCTCGTATGACAAACTGTCAACTTGTCTGAATCGTTCTATATTGAAGGGCTCCGAGGGTTCCTTTCCGACTTTACCTGCTGAGCCACTTTATCCTGCATAGCCATATTAATTTTGAAGGAATGCCGTCACTTTGTAGTCATCGAATAAGTGGAATGTGTCGATGTACTTTTCCAGAATTTGTTGCAGTGTGAAAATCAACCGCGTTGATAAGATCCAATAATATCAAGAATATAAAGGATGAAAAAAAAAATAAGAAAGACTCGGGAGGATATTATAAAAATTTCCACATTTGATTTGACTGTCATTTCAAAGATAACCTGCAATATCTGCGAACAATTTTAGGGCCGTCTGTAAAAAAACGTCAATCCATAACTTAAAAACGTGATCTATTGCGAATTTCCCCTTTTAGATTCTTAATAAATCCTCTGAGCAACTTCCCAGAGCCATGAGCTCCCCTGCAGGGAATCCAATGGGATATTGGTATAGCAAATAAAATTAGTTGGCAGTAGATTTTTATGATAGTGGGCCGTTTGGGTATGGTGTTACTTTTTCTGAATAGGGCTACAAAAATCCTAAACGATTCAACTATTCAGGTATTGGGCTCACCATCCCAACTGCAAGTTTTCCCAGGATACCGGGAGAAGTCTGTATAAACTTGATGATAAAAAATATTTATTTCTCATTACGATTTCGGAAAAAATACGGAGAAATAAAAAGCAATGGTCCAAAACTTAAATACTTCTGAAATTCGTACCGTTTTTAAGGAAAAAATAAAAACACAATTTATTTTTAATATATATTTTTATTGATTGTTTATTATTATTTTTCGCCAGAGTATAAAAGATATTCAGATGCATTTTTAAGCTTTGTTTGTTATTATTATTGTAATGATTAATATTATTTTTATTATAGAGATATATTTACAAAATATGAGAGTTCAATTCTTGGGCCAATCAGTTAGTCGATTGAAAGCATTGAAAGGATTTAATCCAATCGTCGTCGTCATCTTCGAAGCCATCATCGTCATTATGATTATTAATTGTTAATTGTTAAATTATCTTAAATCTCTGCCTGCCTCTGTTTTTTTTTTCTTCGCTTATCCACTCAATGTAGAAGATATCTTAACGAAAAAGAAATAGCAAAACAAATAATAATAAGAAAAGAAAGAATAATAGTAATAAAAAATAAACAAATAACGAAACGAAAATCTAATTGGGGTTATATAAAGAAATGCATTTTTAGCATCTTATTTTTTATCAAAAATAAAATTAGTTTAGGGAGTTTAAAAAATACAAAAACAAAACAAAATATAGAATCGTAATAATTAGAATTATATAGACACCCGGTGGACCTGGACCCATAATTCACAAAAATTATTTAAAAAAAAAAAACAGATAAAATAGAAAAAAGTTAATACAAAACAGATAATAAGATTATGCACAGAAAAAAAAAAATAATAATAAAAAAATAAAATACATAAACTTAACAATAAGTCGATAATTATAGTTATAGGTTTTAATAATTAATTAACATAAGATAATAATCACACACATTCACATAGATGATCCATTTATCAGATCGATCGATTGCTTGATTCATTGTCACATACACAGAAAATAATAAAAATTAAAAAAATAATAATAAAATAAATCATAGAATACTCAATACGCACTCTAAACTCTAAAGCCATTCAATATAATATGTAGTTGTTTCTTTTTGTTGCTGTTATTGTTGTTACATATCGGGCGTCTCCACTTGACACTTGTCACACACGTTGTAGGATACATTCCGGATCTTCATAGCGATACTTTTGCCAACATCATCTGACTGTCTGCATTCTCAATACGACTTGGATTGTGGTTACATTTTGGAATTTCGGGATTCTGGTCCTCATCATAATTATAAATATAAAATATCGTTTGTTGTTGTTGCTGGTGTAGTAGTAGATGTCGCCTGTATTAGGGATGGTCATTGGACATGGAGGAATTCTTGAAGGCCAGTTGATGAACGACGGCCTCATTGTTGCTAACATAAAATGCCGAATTCCTCTTGACCTCGATTTTGCTGTTGTTGGTGTTCGTGTTGGCCGAATCGCCCACAATCACTTTACACATGACCATCTTGACTTCGGCTAAGAAGTCGGACAGGTAGCATCATGTGGGTCGGGGCGGTGCATTTTGGCTCTTACGATGCGTGGGTGGTGGTGGTGGCGCACTACGCATACGTGGCACAGGCTTGACATCCAGCGGTTTTGGCAACGGTGGCTTCATCAAATGGGACCTCTGATCGGAGAATGTTGCCATATCGCTGCCAACACCACCACCAACACTACTACCCATGCTTGACGTTGTTGATTGTCGATTGTTGGCGAGTTGTTTAGTGGTCGTTTCGTTTTCTGAGCCATAGGATTTAGGCGTTAATTTCGGTTGGGTTGTAATAACACTGGCATTGTTATTGGCATTTTGCATATCTAAGAGTTTTTTACCCTTCAACGCTGATATCTCATCATCGCCGTCGGATGATACGGAATCATAGGGTGAGGGTGAACGTGAATGGGTCGAGTATGTCTCATCGTCTTCTTGCTCATTCTCCTGTATCATGGTGCGAAATTCTTGTATAGAATCATTGAGGGCCCACAGTTGTGAGAGTAGGGTGAGATCCAATTGGCGAAGTCCAAACTGGAAGAGAGAAAGAGAGCGAGAAAATATAAATTAGAAATCATAGTTACATGTGTAAAAGATATAAATAACATATTTTGAATTTGGATAATTGAAAATGAATACATAAGTAAAAACGTTTTATACATTGTTTAGGACATTCATAAATGCCGGCTATGCTATGGTAAATGTTTGGTAGGTAAGATAACCAATTTATAGCCAATTTGGTTGTAAATCGTGCCCAAACCCCGCAAAAGAGCGAATAATAGGCGGTACCGTTAATTGAGGGCTATCCTAAAATTATAGCGTTATTGATAATATTTTGTGGAAAAAATTTGCTACCCAATGAGAATTCAAGGTACCAATTTGGTTGAAAAAACATGTCCAAACTCCCCAATACCAAATAATAGGGGATACAGTTATGTGGGGGCTATCCTATACTTTTGGAACAAGCCCCATATTACCATTACTTTCTGTACAAGTGAGATTGTTGTAATTTGACATTTCAGGTTCTCAGATTATCGATATAGTTCAAAATGTCGAGGGAAATAGCGTTGTCTCATTTGCTCAGGAGATATTTCGCTATATTTCACATCTTCTCCATAGACGTTTAACTGCTGTAAACCAGTAAGGGAAGTTCAAATGTCGGGCGGGGCCGATTTTGGGGACATTCAAGAGATGCTCATATGTACAATATCCAGTATATAGAAAAGATATAGCATATTTGTAAGACCATTGAAATGGAATCTGACGAAATTGACTTTGTGAAGTACATAGATATTTGAACTAAATTAAAACAACCCGTAAACCTACCACTCTGAAATTTATGAAAAATTTTATGTCAATAATTAGAATGAAATCAAGCAAAATATATATGGGAGCTATAAATAAATGGACGTATTTGAGCAGCCTTGACATCCATCATTTGGTATGCCGAGCACAGTGGGCTATCCAAAATTTATCTCGACACAAAATCCTATACACGTTATTCTAGGTTTCATTTGGTACGTTGTGCACTAATTCGTCCTAATCGAAACAGACTTTAGCTATTTGGTACACCATTTAGATGAAGTCGGATGAAAATATATATCGAGTGGTGCACCACTTACATAAAATGGGACTAATGAATATATGTGAGCTATATTTAAATTTCAAACTTAACAAAAAACATTCTAGACCGCTGTTCCACGGTGCACCATTTACATAAAATCGGACGAAAACATATATGGGAGCTATATATAAATCAGAAGTTATTTCAACAACCTGTAGGAACTTCAATACGTTGTGCAAAATTTTGTTTGAATCGGACAAATATTGGCCGAGTGGTGCTCGATGGGGGCTATATCTAAATCCGAACGGACTCCAACAAAACTTTGCATACATCATTTTGGCAGTATGGTGCTCCATTTACCTAAAATCGGACGAAACTATATATGGGAGCTATATCTAAATCTAACCCGATTGTCTCCAATTGCAATAGGGTTCGTCCTTGTGCTAGATAAGTGACCTGTTCAAAATTGCATCCAAATCGAATCATAAATCCGACCTGTATTTTGTTCACAAAATATATATGGAAGGACAGACATGGATAGACCGACTCAGAGAGTGATTTTATGCATATTCTTAAAATGAACTATGGGTCTATCTCGATTATTTCTGTCTGTTACAAACATATGCGGTGAAGGATATAAAAAGCTCAAGCTTCCCAATAGAAACTGATAGATAAACGCGCACCAAATTCGGTCTATTGATACCTCTGCTAATATATTACTCTGACCGTATAACATTGGTATAAAAAAACATCCGTCCTAAGTCCGTTATATAGTGGATATAATAAAAAAATTAACCTACACCGAAACATTTTCTAACGACTTGCTCCGAGAATTTTTCCCAAAATATTTTGTCCGAAAATCTTCAAAATAATAAGCTTATGGAGCTATAACTACAACCGATATGAACATTCCTTATTCACTGAGAACTGCTGATAAAACATTCACATATCGAAATGGAGAGTATTTAATTCAATTGTCAATTTATAAAATTTATAAGTCATAAATACAGAAAATTTCTCTTCGACGATTGATAGACAGCTATGACCTAACAGCAATTTGTATATTTTTTCCACCCAGCCTCACATCACATCTTTTATCTACATACATATCTACATTTGACGTTTGCCGTTAGAATGCTGCGCATGCGGCATTCTGGTCCTTTGTTATTATACGACTTTTCACGTCTACTCCCATGTTTCTTTTTAGAATCGACAATTCGCGCCTCTTTTGCGGCATATTCGAATGATTCGTTTGATTTAATTAAATTTAAATGAGCTGTTGTTTGATTGTAAAATTAAACATTACAATATTTCTTCCGCATTGGCGGTTGTGACAAGGCATTGCCTGCCTCCATGGAAATATGCTGAGATTTCCTTCTTTTTTTGTTTAGCTTTCTTTACATGTCTCCAGAATTGTTCAACAAGCCAAGCACTCGGATTTTAAACGCTTTGATGTAAAGAACGCAAGAAAATTTCAATCTGCGGTCTCAACATGAATGGGGAGATGAAATGAAGACCCGTAAACATTTTTAACCGTTGTCACCGCAGCTTTAATCAGCAGAAGTACAACAAAATTCTAAAGCAGATGCAACATAAGATACTGCTTGATTTCCCTTTGGTGAGGATGTCTTTGCATTTAAATATAGCTAATACCATTTTAATTTAGAATGGAACTGTTAACGACCCTTGTCAAATCTAAATCCAAGAGGTTTACATTAAAAGAATAAGTAAAACTTAAGACACGAGGATACTAATTACCTCCTTATAGCATAAACCTTTTAGAGAAATAATACTTCAAAAATAATTAAAATATGCTAACCTTTAAATGTCTCGAAATAGTAACAAAATAACCAACCCATTGGCATTGAATGTCATCACAAAATGTGTTGTCAATGAAAAAGTGCTTTTTGTCCACTAGTCACATGACATTCTGACCACACAACAATTTTGCAACATAATGTATTAATTAAGCAATAACAATTACATAATAATATTAGATATTGGTTATTTCCAATGGCTAGAACAAATAGCCATGGCTACAAAGAAATCAAAAGACGCATACACACACAGACACACACACACACATAGAAATGTGCCTGCCTTGAATGGCCAATAAATCTAGCCAAAGGCAAAAAGCACAAAACAATTGAAACGAATACTCAAACACGACAGACACAATGACAAATCAACAAGAACAACAATGAAATCCAAAATCAATAGAATTTAATCGGATTGAAATTCTAAAACATAAAAAAACTGGTCACCATTGTCGCCCTTCCTGCTAATTGAATGAAAACGAAAAGTAAAGGCCTAAAAAACGGTAACATTCAAAATTACAGATTGAGATTGAAATAAATAGAAAAAACGTGTATTAGAATTGAAAAAAAAAAACAAATCGCTTAAAAATTGTTACAACAGTAAAAATAAGTAGTTGGAAGTAATTTATGAATGTTGGGAATTGTTTATAATAAGTAATAACATTAGGATGTAATGACAGAAACAAATTTAAAAAAATCAATGCAAAACAATTTAATTGTTGCTTTTTTATAATTGGGCTATGATGATTGTTTTTTATTTTAAATTTTCTTATTTTTTTAATACATGCCACTTTATGAGACGTTGTAATTCTTCTTCTCACAGATTTT
>NW_026880768.1:0-32122 GCF_032173495.1 Musca vetustissima | reverse complement strand
TGGGGGCCATCCGAAAAAATGGACCTATATTCATAATATTTTGTGGAGAGATTTGGAACATATTAAGAACTCAATTTACCAAATTTCAGCGTATTCGGTTGAAAAACGCGCTCAAGAACCCCAAAATACCGAAAATTGGGGGGTACTCGTATTTTTTGTACGGACATTAAGTACCCAATAAGAACCCAATGTACTAAATTTCAGCGTATTCGGTTGAAAAACACGCCCAAGAACCCCAAAATACCGAAAATTGGGGGGTACTGTTATATGGGAGCTATGCCTAAACGTAGACCGATATATCCCACCGTAGACCGATATATCCCATCTCTATGCAAAATTTTGGCGATCTATCTCAATTCGTTTAGACGCTAGAGTGATTACAACAGACAGACATGGCTATATACTTTATAGGGTCGGAAATGAATATTTCGATGAGTTACAAACGGAATGACAAAATTAATATACCCTCCATACTTGGTGGTATTCTCTTCATGAGTGTTGTAAAATCATTTAAATATGCCTCAGTTTTAGGTTTATCGAAATATTTGATCTGAAAATTGTTTGTTAATGTTCACTCAAACATGATTAATTTATCAAAAATACTAATTTTTGTTTCAATTTAAGTTTTAAATTTCAACATATCCATATTTAGATATATTAATGATTTGAAATAAAATATTTGACACAAAGCACACCATAAATTGATTGATTTAATTAATTAAATCAAAAGACTTAAGACACAAACATGTCAATGCCACTTGTTATATATATGATTTCCTTTAGCGTATTCACATATTTTGTATATAAAAAAAATATTTCACTTTTTAATTACAGAATAACATAACTTACCTTAAAAATCAAATTCTATTTTAGTCCGTCCTTATTAAATCCTCTTTATAACTCTTCCAACGCAAGGTGTTCACTTTTAAAAACAACAACAATTTTCTTATTCTTTCTTTTTCAGCAAATACTTTCAAAACTTCTCACTTGGCACACAGTTGAAAGGAAACTGTTGGCCATGGGCTAAGGTGCAAGGCCTTTATATAGTTCGACAACATTGCTGTGGCATCTGCAGATGCTGCAGCCAATTACCATCACAAGTCTCCATTTGCAAAATTGATAGTAGAATGGCTAGAACAAAACAAGAAACCAAATTATGATTACGATGACAACAACAGCAACAAACAGAACGCAGCCAACCAACCAAACATACCAACCTTATGTAATAGGAGACTATTCACAATTTATAGGCGGCATTCTATCCAGAAACAAGGAATGGAGTAGTTCTTTATTATTTTCCTAGACCAACAGTGCAACTTGCAGCACCGAAGAACAGCATCAATTACAAGTAATTCCAGCTTTTGATAATTTTGTTTCCTCTTTGTTTGTTTGGATTCTTCTTCGGCTGAAGACCTGTATGGAAAGGTAGATGGCAGGGTAAGTTGGCATACCAGTTAAATAGAATAACATGAAAACCAAATCAAAAGAATAAAAGCATTAACCTTTTATAGAAAGAAGGAAGGAAAATAAAAATAACAAGTTATAGCAAGCTTGACCGTGCATGGTGTTTGTTTATATGGTTGGACAAATGTGTGTGTATGAGGTTGGGTGATGGTGATGTTCTAAGTTTACGTCCCCTGTTTTGATAGCTGTTAATATTGCCAGGTTTTCTGTAACGATTACCATCGGGTTAACTCAAATAAAATACCATTTTTGAAAATTTATTGTTAAAAAAATCTCGATTGATTATCCACTGAAAAATGTTGGTTTAACTACTCCAGGCTTGAAAGAGTCCTTGAAAAAAACATTACATAGTCATTGCTAAAAAAATATTTAAAAAAAATCCACGCTTTGAATAGTCCTTCAAAGAAAGGCATTAAAAAAGAATATTTAAAAAAAATCCAGGCTTTGGACAGTCCTTCAAAAAAAGTCATTGCTAAAAATATTTTAAAAAATCCACGCTTTGAATAGTCCTTCAAAGAAATTCATTGCAAAAAATATTAAAAAAACACGCTGTGGATAGATTTTGAAAAATTATTTTTAAATAATACACGCTCCACTTTGGATAATCCTTACCAAATATTATTTTAAACCAGCGAGTGGAGCAGTATAGTCGGGCGGGGACGACCATACGATACCCTACACAACTACCACGGAACTCAAATTTCCTGCGCATGTATATTCCGAGCCTGGGAATATTTCGTGATATTTGCACCCTCTTGCCCGATTAGAGGTAAACAGCACCTCTTCCTCACACTGACATATTTTCCGAATAATACGAGTATTCAGTACAGCTATTGTCCAGATTCCCTTCACCGTGGATTGTGTTTTGATGTTCGGCTTTCATTTGTGGTCTATAGATCGACTCGAAAATAACACAAAAAATTAAGTTTTCGGTCCCCTTCCAAAATTATTATTTGATCATCGCCGAAAATTATAGGAGTTGTCCTTGATCATAACTGGAACATCATGGAACCTTGCAAAGCGATCAGCACTAAGTTCCGCTCTCTAGAGTGATAATGGGTTACTAATTAATATACGAATACGGAGATACCTGTAGATATTTAGGTGTATCTCCCACATCCGAACACATACAACAATATAATCGGTATTAATTTAAAGGTCAACCACTCCTCTTGGATATAATATAAACTTCCCGGGTTTATGTCCTTCAGGGGTAAATATATACGCTATAGAATACAAATTTTGTCATTTTTCACACAAAAGTCATAATCCATTTGACCCGCTAAATATTGACCGATCTTTTGTGAAAAAAGGCATGCTTATTCTTTGGCCTGATCCCCTTCTCCATGGAAAATTTCATGATGTTCGGGCCATTATTGCGGCATCTGGAGCGACCAGAAACGCCGACAATAATTTAGTATTTGGTCCATTTCATCTCCTAAGTATTAACCGATCTTTCCCAAAAACAATAGGGGTCTTCATTGGCCAGAACACATCCAACATGCAAAATTTCGTGAAGATTGGTCCATAACTGTGGCCTGTGTAAACACGATAACAAATTATAATGGACAGATGGATAAACGAACGGACACACATGTCTAGATCGACTCAGCTAGTCGAGATATGACGATCGGTATAATTAAAGGTGGGGTCTAGGACCAATATTTCGCGGCGTTACAAACTTTTGGGGCTGCACAAAGCTATAATACACTGACAACATAGTTGTGTAGAGTATAAAAATCCAATCTTCAGATAGTCCTTGACAAAATCCTTAAAACATATTGCATAAAAAATACTCGATTGTATTACAGCTTAAAAAATGTCAATAATGACCAATAATTTTCCACATACATTCATTAAACATTACTTAATTTTGTGAATTTTTTTTTATAGTTTCCATTACTATGGCAACCCTAATTCCTAGTTAAAACTAGAAAGGCTATTCAGTTGCTATTGAATTAAGTCGACAAAACAGGATCAATTCTTTAGTTGTTTGTCTTCTTTTTTGTTATGCTCAAGAGCATAACAATTCAAGTTTATGGTCAAGCTAGCTGAGACACAGGCTAATTTTAACTTGTAAAGCTGGTAGTTTTTTTGTTTTCTTTTTTTCTAAAACTGGCCTCTGGTCAAATATATCAAATGACAATCTGCATTATCATGATGATGATGATGATGATTATCTCCACAGTACCCGGAATTTATTTGTAAGTGAAAACTTGTATTTTGGATACAAGAAGACCTCCTATCTGCATGTGTGTGCATTTTTAATAGCTACACCCAATGCCCAAGGTAAGTGCTGTGGTTGTGCGACAATTTCTAATAGAATTTTATTGTTTCTATATTTGTGGTCAAAACCACAATCATTGTGGTTTTGTATACAAGAAAGACTTTAACATTGTTTCTTTGTATAACAAATGGAAGCATTTTCTTTGTGGTTAAGATGAAAAGTGTTCTAGCATCGAAGCCCACAGCAATAATTAATGTTGCCATGTCGAATGGAAGCAGGGAGGAATGGGTGTGCTAGGCATTCGTCATTTATATGGTGTGGATGACTTTTCGATAGTATTCATGATATTCATAATAATGACTGTATTAAAAATGATACTCGCGTTTTTTTATTAACACCTAAAAGTAGGCTTTGATTTATAAGATATTGCATGGTCACAGAGATGGAAGTGTTTAATTGCAGTTACAACTAGAACATTTTTACAAAACTATAATCAGATCTTAAAATTTTAGTAAATAAAGTCATGTCTGTCTGTAAATGATAGTTTTCATATAGATTTTATAAATCACTACTCTCTGAGAATTGAGATGTAATTATTCAACATTTATCTACCGAAAAGACTACAAATTTGAAACCCAGATTTTAAACATTATGTTATTAGTAGTATTTTAAGGGGTATCCAGCGTTTTTTAATAATATTTTTTAAAGGGCTACCTAAGCCTGACTTTTTTAAATAAAATTTTTAGGGCCATCTTAATCGTGGATTTTTAAAAAAATTTTTCAAGGCCTATTTTTTAATAATATTTTTTAATGACTATACGAAGGGTGAACTTTTTAAAGAACTTCCAAAACCTCCTACATACCCCAAACCTTCACCCCCACAGTGATCCTAAATCCATGTTTCAGGATTCTAACTCTATCTGTCAACCGCCAATACAAATTTTACCAAATTAAGTACACAGCAGTACCAATTTCCAAAACTTCCTACATACCCCAATCCTACACCCCAACAGTGAACCCAAATCCAAGTATCAGGATTCCAACTCTATCTATCCACAATTCAAATTGTACCAAATTAAGTACACAGTAGTACCAATTTCCAAAACTTCCTACATACCCCAATCCTACACCCCAACAGTGATCCTAAATTCAAGTTTCTGGATTCCAAATCTCTGTGCCCACCCACAATTCAATTTGTACCAATTTAGTACACAGTAGTACCAATTTCCAAAACTTACTACATACCCCAATCCTACACCCCCACAGTGATCCTAAATCCAAGTTTCAGGATTCCAACTCTATCTGTCCACCCACAGCTCAATTTGTGCCAAATTTAGTACAAAGTAGAACCAATTTCCAAAACATCCTACATACCCCAATCCTACACCCAAACAGTGATCCTAAATTCAAGTTTCAGGATTCCAACTCTATATGTCCACCCACAATTCAATTTGTATCAAATTTAGTGCACAGTAGTACGAAGTTCCAAAACTTCCTACATACTCCAATCCTACACCCCACAGTGATCATGACTCCAAGTTTCAGGATCCCAACTCTATCGGTTCACCCACCCACAATTCAAATTGTACCAAATTTAGTACACAGTAGTACAAATTTCCAAAACTTACTACATACTCCAAGTTTCAGGATTCCAACTCTATCTATCTGTCCACCCACAATTCAATTTGTACCAAAATTAGTACAAAGTAGAACCAATTTCCAAAACATCCTACATACCCCAATCCTACACCCCAACAGTGATCCTAAATTCAAGTTTCAGGAATCCAACTCATCGGTCCTCCCACAATTCAAATTGTACCAAATTTAGTACACAGTAGTACCAATTTCCAAAACTTCCTACATATCCCAATCCTACACCCCCACAGTGATCATGACTCCAAGTTTCAGGATCCCAACTCTATCGGTTCACCCACCCACAATCCAAATTGTGCCAAATTTAGTACACATTAGTAGTTTTTTTTTTTAAACTTCCTACATATCCCGATCTTACACATCAACAGTGATCATGACTCCAAATTTTATGAATCTAGCTCTATTGGTTTGCCTAAAATTCGAATTGTACCAAATATAGTACCATTTAGTACCCATGAATTTAAATTGCTTAAACTGAATCCTGACCCCAATCCTACACCCCCACCATGATCCTGACTCCAAATTGCATTGTTTCCGCTCTATCGGATTATCCAAATCCAAATTGTACCAATTGTATAGTACGATTTAGTACTTTTCGTACACATTAGTAAACAATTTTCAAAACTACGTACATATCCCATTCCTACACTCCGACGGTAATTTTAACTTCATATTTCAGGATTCCAGCTCGATTTGTACTTCCAAAATAAATTTGCACCAAATATAGTACCATATAGTACTTTTCGTACACATGAGTCCTCACTTCCAAAACCATCTCCTTAAATGGAACCTACTTCTCAACCTTAATTCGCACTTCAAATTTCCAGTTTTTAGTGCTATCCGCTCACATGCTACGAAATTGTACCAAACATTTTCGTACTTTTCGGATAGTTATAGTTCGAATTTCCCTTTGGTACATCAATCCTACACTCCATCAACGACCTGCAATCCAAATTTTAGACTTCTAGCTCTACCGGTTCGCCAAATACAAATGGTATCACATTTAGTACTTTTCGTACCGTTCTAGTACGAATTTCCCAAAACCCAGCCTTATCTGACATATTTGGACCAAGAGTGACCCTCACCTAAAATTTCAAGATTCTAGCTTCAGCCCTTTCGTCTGCGCGTTGATGAATCGTTAAATCGGTCAATCAATCACTTTACTCTTTATGCATGTCCGTCTGTCCGTCCGTCCATGTATTTTGTTAACAAAGTACAGGTCGCATTTATGATCCGATTTGGATGAAATTTGGCACAGGTCACTTAATTGGCCCAAGCACGAACCCAATTGAAATTGGGAAAAGTCGGTTCAGATTTAGATATAGCTCCCATATATATCTTCGTCCGATTTAAGATAAATGGTGTACCAAAGACCCTATATATCTTTTGAATTGTCGAAATGGATTAGGTCTAGAATGATGTGTGTTAAGTTTCCTGAAAATCGGTTCAGATTTAGATATAGCTCCCATATATATCTTCGTCCGATTTAAGGTAAATAGTGTACCAAAGTCCCTATATATCTTTCGATTTTCACGAAATTTGGAATATCGTACTAAATTAAGTCTAGAATAGTGCACGTTAAGTTTCGTGAAAATCGGTTTGGATTTACATATAGGTCCTATATAAATGTTCGTCCGATTTAATGTAAATGGTGTACCAAAGTCCCTATACATATTTCGATTTGCACAAAATTTGGCATAGTGTACTGAAATGAGTCTGGAGTAATGTGTGTAAAGTTTCCTGAAAATCGGTTCAGATTTATATATAGCTCCTATATATTTTTTCTTCCGATTTTATGTAAATTGTGCACTAAATACCCAAAGTTTGTCCGATTGCCACACAAGTTAATCTCTGCCATTCTCATTGAAATCGGTTCAGATTTTGATATAGCTTCTACATATATATTTTCGTCCGATTTTACACAAAAGTGACAAAATTTTGCACAACGTACTAAAGTTTTGAAATGTGGAAAGTTTTGAAATCGGTTAAGATTTGGATAGAGCTTCTATATATATATTTTCTCCCGAGTTTTGGTAATTTTGTCCCATTGTAAGAAGCAACCCTATATCTGAACAAATGAAAAATTTAGTATAGGTTGCAGAATTCGACGTCTGTTAGCATTCATTCATCTGTTGAATATACCCAAAGTTTTGAAGGGTGTCATATAGTCGGCCCCGCCCCACTTTACTACTTTCCTTACTGTTTTTTTAACAATTTTATTTTTAATGGCTATCCCAAATTTGAAGATTTTTGAATTTCATATGATGTCAATGGAGTAACTGATTTGATCCGATAGATACAAACCGTAATACCCCTGATCAACACCGAAGATGGTATCCATCGGATCTAACCTTCTGGTAGCTCCCGCACAGATGGTTAATATTTTAAAAACTTAATCCATATGAAGAGAATGGTGTATCCGCTTTCGTAAAAAACATATACAACATATAGACCGAATTGTGAATCCCTGATATTTATGTTAACCATAGATTTAGTGCCACTATGGAATAAATAGGTCCATCGTCTTGGTACGACACCAACAAAAATCGGAATTAGTTCATTCTACATCCGACATGTCATAGCTGATGGCAACATCGACTGACCCTTTTTAGTTTTTTAATTAGTTTTAATAACTCCCCCAATTATTTGTTCCTTAGATTTTTTCTTTTTCATAAAGTTTATATAATTATTTATCAGTACTAAATTCGTTAATTTATTATTATTTTTGTTTATAAATAATCATATGATAATTGATATAAATATATTAAAAAATTGATTGTAATTTAAATTATATAAAAAAGGTTATTTCTTATAATAATAAATAAATGGCAGAAGGGTGTGCGTGCAATCCGTCAACTTAATATCTACGGCGTTTCGATAATTTTTTCGAGATCTTATACAATTGTTCAATGTCATAATCATCTAAACGATCCTCTTCGTCGTCGCCATCATCATAACGGTTGGGTGATGCATAATCTTCAGCAATGGCTGTACGCCACATCTGAACAATTTTATCGGCAGCTGAGGCGGTGGCCATCATTGGTTTTGGATGCATTTTATTGGTGCTACGTATCAAACCGGACGATCTCAAGAGGGGAGCTTTACGAGTTTTAGCTTTAATGGGTGTTGTTTCGATATAATCATAGTCATCATACGAAGGAGATTCATCGATAGGGGCTAAACGGGATGCGGCCGATTTAATTACCAATTGATTGCGACTGGGTACAGACACACTGAATGCAGCTGCTTCTTCGGCAGTAACACCAGCTATGGCAGTGGCCTTGGGGGCTGAAACGGCCAAACCATTGCGTCCCGAAAGGGCAACAGCATTGGGTTTGGAGGAGGCTACACCTCCCTGACCAACAATGGAAACACCTGGAAATAAACACAAAAGAATATTTGTTATAAAAATACACGTTTTACTATATGTTGTTGTCCAACTCACCAACTGGCTTTGCCTCAGCCACGGAAGCATCCTTTTTGGGTGGCCCAACTGCCACAGTATCATGTACATCTTCAAAGGGATCTTCTGGAGCAACAGGCAAGAGATCGGACTCATTAAATTGCTGTTCCGTTACCTCATCAATTTTTTCCTCTTCCACTTTCTGTTCTTCAACTGGCGCCTCGACGGTAACGGCATCTTCATCGGTCTTTTCACTTGTTGCAATGGGAGTTTTCTGAGGCATGGCAGCTCCTGACGAATAGGGTTTCAATAGAACACTGAAGTCTTGAATTTTACCCGTTTGCTGCAGCAGAGCCAAACTTTGAGCAGCTTGTCCCAATTCCAAGAGGCTGGCAGCATAGATACGATTATCCTCTTCACTGAAGGTACCCTTCTTTTTGGCCATTTCCTGTATGGCAACCAGACGAGCAGCCGCCAATTGGATTCTATTGAAATCATCAGCAAATGTCACGGTGTTGTCGTGTGCGTTCACAGCAACACTGCTTGACAATGCGGCTGTTGGTCCTTGTCGTGAAATAATCGTAGTTTTGGATGCTGATGTTGCTGCTGCTGTTGATCCACGGCTATTTTGTGAAGAATGGATTCTATGAATTCGGCCATCTTTCAAGTGTATAGTTTGACCCTTTAAACCTCCATAGTATGCCAAGACTTCTTCATTTGGAATACTTCGGTGTCTAATGGACATTTGTGATAATGTTTGTTGTAGGTTTTAGGTGTGCATAATTGGGGCGGTGAGGGTAAGGTGATTCAAAATAAAATATTTGTCATAATGTACCGTTAAAAAGAAAACTAAAGGTTAACTGCTAAGGGTGTGCTATGTAGATAGGTGGATTGTGAGAAGCGTAAGAGAAAAAAGTGTGGAAGGGAAATATCTATACTACAAGGTTTGGAGTTTTTTTTTTACAAGAAATGTTAAAAGGAGTAGGGATATATGAAAAAAATAGAAAGGATTTCCCAGATAATATATTTTTGTTTGTATTTTACAAAGCCGCAAACTAATATTTATATATATGAAAATATATTTATGTTTATGTAAAAATATAATTATTTCTATAATTTTCTATGTATGTACATTTATAATTATCAAATAACGAGGAATTTAAGTCACCGTAGCATCTTTGGCGCACAAAGCTCTTATTCTGACTTTTGTATCCTTTCATAAACGTGGAATTTTTAAATAATATTTTTGCAAGGACTTTCCGAAGAGTGGACTTTTTAAATAATACTTTTTCATGGACTATTCCAAGAGTGGACTTTTTAAGTGATATTTTCTCAAGGACTATACGAAAAGTGGTATTTTTTATAGATTTTTTTTTTTCAAAAACTGTATTTTTAAAAAGTATTTTTCAAGGTCTACCACAAGCGTGGATTAATAAAATAGGCTTGGTAATATACTATCCTGGATGTTTTAATAACTGGAACTATCTGGATGCTTTAAATTGTATAGTGCAATCCTAAGCTTTGATTTTTAAATAATTTTTTGCAGGAACTATCCCTAGTTTGGAATTTTTAATCAATATTTTTAAAGACTATCCCAAGGATGGATTTTTTAATGACTATGTCTAGCTTTAATATTTGGGTGCTTTAAATTGTGTTTTTCAAGGAAAATCCTAAGCTTTGATTTTTAAATATTTTTTTGCAGGAACTATCCCTAATTTGGATTTTGTAATCAATATTTTTAAAGACTATCCCAAGGATGGATTTTTATAAAGGACTATGCCTAGCTTTAATATTGTAAAAATATTTTTTACAGACACCTATTATGACATTTGAATCCTATTTTCGTTTGGTAGGAAAATACCACATATGGTGGACCTACATATATAGCTGATAGTTACATAAGATCTATGGTTAGTATTAATATAAAGGTCTGCCAAGTTAAGACCACACAGGTCCATTCGCTTTATACTATATACTATTATCAAGGAGCACCATCCCTTTTTCGGATTTAATGTAGGTATGCTAAAATTATTAGAGTTTATAATCAACGGATCAAATCGGATGCTCCATATGCTGTTTACAAGCTTTTACAAAAGGGTCTGAGCGATAGGTCTCATTTTCAGATTTCTTTCAGGTTTAGGTAATTTTCATCAACATTTTAACCATTTTTGGAGGAGGTTCCAGAAGGAGTGAATCGATATTCCCCATCTTCAACTTGATTTTCAACATTTTGTCACTTTTCAGGTGCCTTAAGAAGTGGACCAATGGTTGCCGTCTTCGGACTTGATCAATGTTAGGTTAGGTTCGCTTAATTGCTTGATATAAAACTTTCAAAATTGTGAGCCTTTATAGGATATTGAGATGTTCGCACAATTGTTTGATATAAAATTGTCAAAATTTTGAGGAGAGGCTTCATCTAGGCTTGGTAATATTAATTCTCCGCAAAATTTTAACCATTTTGTGGAGGAGGTACCAGAAGGAGTGTATCGATATTCTCATTTTCGAACATTATTTAAGTTTGAAAGAAATATTACGATGTGCAAAGTTCGGATGAGATCGTTTACTCCCTTCGAGAGTTACCGTGTGCCCCAGTTAAACAGACTGGTGACAGATACGGATATGGGAGATATGGGAGTAATTTCAAAACATGAAGGTGTATACACGATTATACACTTATCTGTAAACCTGAAATACTAGCTATGAAAATGAAGCTATGACCTTCCTAAGACCTAAACTGGGACGGGACCTTTATTGGATTTTATATTAAAGTATGGACATATATTAAAATTATTTAATACTCTGAAACCCCGAAGTAGGAACTTTATCGTGATTTCAATAGAGATACGGTTCCTTCTGATCTAGAATACAATCCACAGCAGGAAACCTAACAAAGAATCGGGTTTGAATGACCTAAGATAATTGACCTAAGGAATGTGTTAAACATGATCACATATTCGGCAGGGACTTCTGGTATACAATGGTATACGAAATTCCCTGAAGAGACGAAATGCGGGCGGTGTCCTTGTACTCGGGTTGATATACGGTTTTCCAGTCTCTGAGAACTCGTAACGTCAAATAGAGCAATTTCAGTTACAAAACCTGGCTAAGATCATCAAAATATAGTGGAGGGGTATAGTTTATATTATATTAAAAATATATGTGTATATACATTATACCACAACCTGTAAAAAATAAGTATATATCTACACACTAACAATATGCCGTTCAATTTTATAAAACATTATTTAAAAAAAATAATTTTACAAAATATACAATAAAATGATTTGAACCAATTTTTTGTACACTTTTTTTTAATTTATTAACAATTAGATATTGTTACATTTCAATCGTTTTTTTTTTTTTTTGTTATTTATTTACTTGTTTTAAACAAAAATTCGGATTTAGCTGTCAGTCTCTGTTCAGATGGTCAAATACTTCAAATTTAATTGATTAAATCCAATTCCAAATCGGCTTGGGCATGCGCCTTACCACCAACACCAGCTATGGCCACAGATTCGGGATTGAAATAAACATTTGTAGGTACGCCACGTTTCAGAACGGCCCTAGAAATGGGCGCTGATATGGCGGTACCACCATTACCAACAATTGCCTTGGAATGGGGTTCCAAAATCAAAGACGCCGTTTTCAGAGCTGGCTTTTGTAGTTGTTTACTTTTCCGTTGTCCTTGCTGTTGTTGTTGTTGCTGCTGCAGTTGTTTTTCGTATTGTTGTTGAAGTTGTGAAAAATATGGCAAAAAATATGTACCAAATGGAATTTGTGGTACGTTTCCCGTTGTCGCTGTTCGGCTAATGGCCTCAACTTTTACTTGGGATTTTTTCGTCTTCAATTTAGTTTTTGGTTTTTTATTAATCGGTTTCTGTTTGCTATATCCCACAAGTTCCATGCCAATTGAGGAATATACATGACGACCTGGTACTGGCATTATATCTTCAACAATAAATTGGGGATTAATCTTTTTAACAGCTTCCAATAGGGGTTTGTCATTTAGAAAGTCGGCCTTTCCATTGTTGTTGTTATTGGTGGTGGTTACGGATTTCACTTGTAATTTAGGCGGTTTCGATTTTGTTACAGTTTTAGGTTTTTTCGTTGTTGGTTCTGCTTCACGGTGTTTGGGTTTTATGGTAGGCTCAATGGTTTCAATAGAAGGATTTTGAAAAAATCCAGGTACAAATTGATTACTGGTCGTATAGGCATAACGGGTTAATGGCGAATCATAAAATGCACTATTTAGAACAAAATATGATTGTGTGGGTGCCAAGGCTTGTGGTAGTGGGGAGCCCAACGAAACTATTTGTTGAGGTTGGATTTGTGGGTTTTCATCTTTTTCCACTTTAGTTTTTGATTCACTTTGTTTTAATGTTGTATCCAAATGTGCCGGGGTTAATAGATTTATACCAGGTGCTTGAAAAGCCGTAAAGGGAGTAGAAACAGCTTGAAAGGGCCATGTACGAAATGCAGATGATTGCCAGCTAGATAATATTATTGATTTATAGTTTTTTTTGGAGTGTTATCGTGGTAATCGTCATGATTTTGGGAAAGGATGGAAAAAGGGATATTTAAAGCATTAGTTTAAATATTTACAGCAATTCGAGCATTTCTAAGTTTTTTTAGTACACATTTTTTATGGAAATTAGTAAAATATTTTTTTTTTTACAATGACTAAACGGTGGTTTGGTTATTTACATTTATTTACATCTAAAAACGATTTATTCTTTTCAAATGGAAATACTTTGTATTTTTTATTTTTATTCTCAGTATTTAATACTGTATGTGATATTTGTTTTTGTACGTAAATTGTACAATTGTATTTATTATCCTTACAAATAAAATTATATTGTAAAATAAATAACTTTAAAGACTTTTAGAGAGCTTAAAAGCTTTAGAAACCGCCCTATTTATTTATTGTAAAATACAGTCTGCAATTATGTGTATGAAATCTATTGTCATATTTGAATGTTGTAATCGAGATATAGATCTATAATATCTCTAACCAGTGAGCGGAGCAGTATAGTCGGACGGGGCCGACCATATGATACCCTACATAACTTTCATGAAAATCTAACTTTGTGTGGTTCTATATTCTGATCTTGGGCAATATTTTCACTCTCTTGACCTTCACCGTGGGTTGTGTTGTTATGTTCGGCTTTCAATTGTGGTCTATATATCAATTCGAAAATAAAACCAACAAATTAAGTTTTTGGTCCACTTTATCCCAATATTATTATCTGATTATCTCCGGAAATTATAGGCGCTGTCCTTGACCATACATTTCAAAGCGATCAACGCTATATTTTCGCCCTCTAGGGTGGTAATGGGTTACTAAATAATATTTGAATACGTGAGCACCTGTAAATATTTAAGTGTAACTCCCACATCCGATTACATACGACAATGTAATTGGTATCAATTTCAAGGTCAACCACTCCTCTTGGATATTCTATTAACTTCTTGGGTCTTTGTTCTTCAGGGGTAAATATATACGCTATAGAATGCAAATTTTGTCATTTTTCACACAAAAGTCAGGGTCCATTTGACCCGCTAAATATTGACCGATTTTTATCAAAACATGCATGCTTATTCTCTGGCCCGATCCCCTTCTCCATGCAAAAATTCGCGGGGTTTGGGCCATAATTGCGGCCTCTGGAACGACCAGAAAAACCGACCAAAATAAAGTTTTTGGTCCACTTCATCCCCTTAATATTAACCGACCTTTTCCAAAAAACCATTAGGGGTCTTCATTGACCAGAACCCATCCTACATGCAAAATTTCGTGAAGATTGGTCCATAACTGTGCCGGTATCGTGTTTACAAATTATAATGGACAGACGGACGGACACACATGTCTAGATCGATTCAGCTAGTCGAGATATGACGATCGGTATAATTAAAGGTGGGTATATGACCAATATTTCGCGGCGTTACAAACGTTTGGGGGTTGCACAAAGCTATAATACCCTGACAACATAGTTGTGTAGGGTTTAATTACGCTGTATTGGTATTAAAGGTTTGTGTGGTCGCATCATATATGTATACATGTATATCGATCATCATATTTCAACTATCTATATCGATGTCTCCCCTGTAGTACGAACATATATGTAGGTCCATTTCTGACCAAAGACGACACCAATAATGTTTGATTATGATCGGATAGCATGATGGCTCTTATACGTATATTTCTAGATCGCTCAAAAAAGGATTCTGTCGATTGGTACAAAGAAATTGGGAAATATAATCGCTGTGCTTCGGAAGATGTTTATAAGGTCACCTCAGGTCCAAACGATAATCCAACGAGAATTGTTTGTGCAGGAAACACTCCACGAAGCACTTGGTGATTGGCTGTGACGCTGTACTGATGATTGAGATGCGGTTTTCAGTCTCAGAGAAGTCGTAACGTCAAATAGAGTAACTTCAGTTATAAAACCTGGCTTAGATCTTCCAAAAAATATTGTAGAGCGGTATTGTGAATAGATTTTCCACCTTAGGGACGAAAATGTCAAAGAATTTAAAAAATTTAACTAAAGTATACAATACGCCGATTACTGTACAGTTCAGCTTTCTTCTGTTGTAATACCTGGCTTAAATATTCAAAAATATAGTAGAGCGATATCGTAACTAGGTTTTCCACCTTAGGGACCAAAATGTCAAAGAACCAAGTGTCAAATTTAACCAAATTATACAGAGATGCTTAGAGTACGTGGGTACCTACCTTGCGGCCTTACCCCACGGTGCTGTAAACATCAGTTAATACAAAGCGTCAACCAAAGCCCCGACACCGAAATGCAGATACCAATCGATCATACGTATTTGGACGCGATCACCTCCTTGGATGAGGAGCAGAGCCCATCTAAAACTCCTGCCGTTCTATGGGTCAGGCACCCGTTTGTAATGCAACTCCACACCGAGCCACAGCTCTACCCGCGATTTGGGTATAAATCACATCCAGCACGATGCTCCCCGAAGGGCCAACACCAACTGCCAGGCTAGATCCGCAGACCTAGGGGCCCTGACACCCGTGCTACCGAAACCTTCGGTCACGTTCATAGCCAAAGCTATTACCAGTAGAACACCAAACAGTTCGAGATTGGTCACTTACAATTTGCCGATCACTGTACAGTTCAGCATTATGCGAAACTTGTTGTGCATTAGTTGACCTGTCAGTACAAGAAATTTATAGATCAGCCGCTGCACAGACCTGACTTTTCAGCGAATAGTTTATTTTTATTATCACTCATTAGGACAAAATGGAGTGACCAACGGTTTTCGTCGCCAGAAAATGTTTCTCAATAGCAGTAGAAAAAGTGTTTCGACAATTGGTTTGACCGGATGAGAAAGTGTATATTTATTAGGTCAGAAAAATATATAGTAATCTTCGTATATCAAGAAATGGATCTATGTTGGTAATTACATAAGTGAAGGGAAGGGATTAACGGAGGCTGTGTTATCCTTCAGGGACCTCCAAAATATACAAAAATCAAACGGTTTTGTTATATGTTTGGGACTTCGTATGTATTTCCAAAGACTCCGCCACAAGTACCTACTTGGCTAGTTTTTTAGTCAATATAAAAATTCTCCAGATGAAATTTATCCGATGCGCCTGACATTGTAATAAGTAGACCTCGATTTTTTTTAGTTTTCTTTTCTAGTTTTTAAATATTTGCAATAATAATTTATCAATTCGGTTTTAATAGAAATACCATTTGTTAGTTAATAAAATATGCAGAAAATCGAGGTTTTCTAATAACAACCTCATGATAATAACATAAAAGTGATATGAGATAGCGCCATCCAGAAGCAACATTAAATAATTTGAGGACACCGACCACTGCACACAATTCAGGCGGTGTTGTATTTAGACAACGATAGTTGGCAACCCTTTCAGGCAATAACATATCTCCGCCACAACATCCTACATAGTTAATTTTATTTTGGAATGAAATGCATACGAAGCCTCTCGCATTTTTTAGTTTATCAACCGATTGAATACTTACATTTTAAGTAGAATTTAATTATTTAAATGTGATATGGATTAGTTTAAATATCGACAGTAATCATTCATCAATTTCGTTTTTAATGAAATACCATTTGTTCGTCAAAATAAGAATATTTCCATTTTATAAAAAATGCAAAAAATCGAGGTCTTCTAAAACCAACCTCAGCATTAACTTCAGCACATGAGAAAAACATAAAACTGATAAGAGATAGCGCCACTCAGAGGAAAATTGCAGCGCTATATAAGCAAGGACACCAACCACTGTACACAATTCAAGGATGATTTGTTTCTAGGCAACGATAGATGGCAGTCCCATCAATTATATATCAAGCTTTAATAAAAACATTGAGAACACTCCTCCTACTTATAGGAGTGAATACTACATTGTATAAGCCCTATACTCCCAACATGATAGAAAAAACATGGGGTGGTCCACATCTCACCACACTCATACCTGTCTTTTTTATCTCTGCCTCTAATTTTTAATCTTAGTCTTCAATAAAAGTTTTCCAACACATTTTCATTTGTAAATTATCCATAGAAGTGACATAACACTCCTTTATTATTTTGAATATTTTTTGTATAAATAAATGTTTTAAATTAAATAAACTTAAATAATACTATAGAGTTAAAAAATAAAATTGAGACTTACAAACTAACAGTACATTTTAAATAATTTCTACTAAATTTTACATTTTTTTTTTCAATATTTCTTGTAAACTCAACAAATCCAAGAAAATGGCTATTCTATTCTATTTCCACACCATCCATAGTACCGGGAGCATAGTAGACTGTCGGCCCAGTGGCCACAATACGTCCTTCGCGTGGTATCATTTTTGTTTTGATATCAGTACGTTGCAGGGCATCCTTCAGATCAACATTGGCTGGTATGGCAATAACTTTGGTACCGGGACCAGCTATTGTTAGGCTACGTGGATGGGTGAGAGCATAACCACCGGGGCCAACAATGGCAGTACCACCACTACCCGCGGTGGCAACACCACCAGGACCGGCAATGGCAATACTACCCTTACGCACCTTCAGTTTTTGTATAATAATGCCGCCCTGTTTGAGGGCTTCTTTTTGGGTTTCCTGCATGTGTTTAATGGGTTGATGTTGTCCCAAGAATTTCTCTTCGACTGGTTCCTCGGAGGACGGTGTGGATTCTTTGTCATCGGAGGCATCGGAATCTGTGCTAATATTTTCATCATCCCATTTATAGTCGGAGTCCATATGATCACTTTGGTAGGTGGGTTGAGCAATAAATACCGGTGGTCTACCATTGCCAGTTGGGGCGGGCACCAAAGTATAATAGAATTGTTGTTGCTGTTGTTGACTGGCGGGTGGCATTTGTAGGGCGGTACTTTGAAGCAGAGGGAAATCAGTCACAGCTTGTTGGGGTTTATTGTTGTTATCCGGTCTAAAGGGTAAACGGAAAATATTCTGAAACGCGGTCTTAATGGCATTGGAGGTGGCATTATTAATATTGTTGATGTTGTTCTGAATATTGGATTGTAGTCCCAAGAGGGGATTTACAAATGCCGGTCGATTTTTCATGGAATTTTGATTGCCATTATTATCCACTCCTTGGTTATTGTCGGCATTGCCTGTGGGAGCCGTGGCTGGTTGGTTCGACAAATATACAGGTGAGCTTACAGCCAGAGGCTGATTGTTGGGTCGTCCATTGCCAGGTTTTTGATATTGTGTTTGTTGCAGTTGTTGTTGTGCTTGCTGAGGTGGTTGGGCAATTTGTGTCTGCTGCAATTGTTGTTGTTGATGCTGTTGCTGATTATGTTGTACGGTATTGGGTGCAGGCGTTACTTTAATTACCGAGGCCGATGTCACCGACAACACTGACTGTCCCTCACCCTTAATTGGCTTAATACGCTTCCTGATAATAGTTGCCGAACTTGAAGCATTTACAAAATTACCACTACTGGTGGTCTGGGTATTGGTCTGCAGTTTGAAAGGACGATTTGCCAACTTCTCCTCCCTCGATGAGGTTTCCGTGGAATTGGCATCCATGGCTTCAATACTGTTGCCACCATTATTCTTGGCCATAACTTCTTGTGGCAAAAACAACAAATGATATTTGGGTGAGGATTTTACTTTCTGCACATGCGCCGAAGAGGAGGAGGCGGAGGTTTTCGTTTTACCATAGAAATGATCAATGTCTCCCACGATTTTGTAGCCCTTAATTTTATATTCTTGGGGATTGTGTTTTTGAATATATTGTTGTTTGTTGTTTTTGTACAAACGTACCGGTATGACAAAATGGGTGGGCAACAATTTCTTTTCCTCGGCTGTTTGGGGTTTTGGTACCTCGACACGGTGCGGATGGAAATATAATTTATTGGGTTTGGTCAAAGGCTTTGTTGTGGGTTTAGCTGTTGTGTTTTCATTCAACTTTGTCAAGTTGGCTTTTGTAATTTCAATTTTGGAATTTTGATTCTTATTTGTGAAATTGGCTTTGGTATTTTCCACTTTCGTCTTTTGATTCGATTTCCTTACCGGTGGCTTATTGTATTCACTTGCCTTATGTTCATGTTGGCCATCGAATTTAACTGCCCTAATCGAAGGCAGTAGCAATGTCTCACCATGGCTACCGGTTACTTGTGGATTTTGTGCATGAAACGGTTGATAACCAGTATTGGGGAATAGATATTGTGATGAGTCCAATATGGCTGGTGTCCGGGAATGATCTGATTTTTTCACATAACCCAAGGCCTGATTGATTTTTTCAATTTCTTCCAATATCCTTTTGGCCTCATCGGTTTTGCTTGTATTTTGGCCACCAAGACGCCGGAAATCATCCAATTCTTCAGGGAATTTAATGAGTCGTTGCTTTTCAATTCTGCAAACGAAATGTTGAAGTGAAGTTTTTGTTTTAGGCTTTTGCTTGAATTGAGTTTATTTATGGGTGGGATTTTTGTTTATTTTATTTTCTTATATACTATATAAAATGTGTTTTTGGCGGTATTGAGAAAAACAGCTTAAAAGCTTTCTAAAAGTTTCATGAATTATTCGGATTTCATTTAATAAAACCTAACAGTTATTTAAAAACTTGTTTTCTAATTTAATTCGACCACATCATGAACATATTTTTAAAATAAATCTCAAATTAGATTTATTCCAGCTTACAGCTGAACAATTGGAAACACACCAATTGTTCAGCTCAACCAGAACTTGACAATTTCGAGACATAAATCTAAAGAAAAATTCTGAAAATGTAGATAGGTAACTCACGTAAAGCAAGTTGAGAAAGTACAGACACAAAATATTCTGACTCATGGTTTGAAACATTTATGTTTCAGTAGTAGGAAAAAGTCGGAAGAAAGAATGACGTGCTTCTTCCGCATATCCGAAAGGTCCCGTATCGTAGGACCAAAAGTTTTCTTCAAAAGGCAGAAATGTCAGGGATGCAAAGCAAAATATTTGCCAGCATGGAATGAAAGGATTCATTTTAGACCCACTCCTAAAATATTCCAAAACCTAAATCCATACTGGATTTAGAAGTCTCCAACTGCTATGAATAGTACACAGGATCGAAAAGTTTTACTAACACATGGGCCAAATATCCCGGATCTACGGCAAACATATTTAATTCCTGTAGCCGTTTTCCAAACAATAATTCTCATTGGCCCCTCAATACATTTGCTATTAATAATACCCTGAAATGTAACGTATAACATACAATTCTAAGATCTCCGGACCCAAGGTTCGAAACTTTATTAAAAATGTATCCAGATCCATTATTAAAATATTTCAGGCATCGTGGCTAACCAGGTCTCCAATGAATAGAATCCAAGCATAGAAGAATGGCTAACCAGGTCTCCAATGAATAGAATACAAGCTTAAACATTTGTAGGCACATGCCTACAGAGCTCAGGGCCGTAGTCTAAACCTCAAACGGTATCTCTTATGTTGGAACCATGATTAACACGGTTCAGAGACAAAGCTAGAAAATAACGAAACCATGGCGAAATATTACATAATTTAAATTGATCTTTTATAAATAGAGCATAGGATTGAACATTTTCAGACTAGCCCTAGTCCCTGATTTACCTCCGATCTTTTATGCAGCATTACGAAACCTTTCGGAAACTCTTTTATAGGTTTAGTTCAGTTCAGGTTATGATGTTCTTCAGATCCTTTTTAGGACGAAGATTTTCTACAGAGCTTTTTGAAATAGAAGATCTTTTGCAGCCCTTCCAAGAAAGGAAGACTTTGAGCAGCAGTTAAGGGATAAAATAACTTATGTTGTCCTTTGACAGATCATATAAAGATAGAGGACTTCAGGGCTTCCATTGATGAAATACATAATGTAGGTTTTATCGCAGATTCATGTCTACGATCTGTAAACCATTTAAATTTTGAAACTGAAAATCGATTAAGACATAAAATAACACCAGAAAAAAATTGACCTTCGATTTATATTCCAAGGTTCGAGAATGTTGTAAAAAAACAACAATCAAATAGTCTCTCCCAGTTCTCGGCCAACGTTGATGGTATTAACCAAATATAATTTGCATATTTCAAATATTTAAAAATACAACTCGAAATTCTATGAAAAATAAAATTATTTTTTAACTAATTATGAATGCATGCTACATACATATCGACAGTGAGACATGAATTTCTCTTTTACTAAACACAGACACATAAACATACATATGGCTAACATGCATTTTACATATCTCAAAATATGTAATCTAGAAACAGAAAAGTAGAGGAAAGTAAAAGTGACAGGCAGGCAAACAGACAGACAGATGGCGAGAGATAGAAATGTATGATGAGAGAAAGAAATTAATGATTTAACAACAACAACAGAAATTAAATGATTTATTTTATTTTGAAATTTTGTTAAAAGGCTATGCTCGAAGCTAGATGTTGAAAGATAGACAGACTTGCTGATAAATGATGCAAATGCAGAACAACATACGAATAGACTTGGCAGAAATACAATCAGCTGTTGCTACTTACTCAATCAAAGCATCTGTGGCATCATTGGTGTTGGATGATTCTTCCAATGGTTTCAAGGCGACTTGTCCCACTAAACCACAAATTAGTGTTATCTGAAAATGAAGAAGAAGAAGAAAAAAATGACAAAAATGAAAATGAAATTAGTCAACTTTCTTTGGTAAAAAAAAATAAAAAAGCACACACACATACTAATAAATTATTCTTAAAAACCACATTTCTAATGAAAGTAAAAATCTGTCATTAACACTAAACATTTTCTGTTGGCCATCAATGAAGTTCGTTTTTTTTTGGTTGGTAAGCTCCTCTGGCAATTAGCAGGTAAACAATTATGTTTTCAGTTTATGTCTTTAAAAAATATTTGTTGTTGTTTTTTGTTGAAGAAAAAAAAAACACAAATATTTTATTCAGATCAACAATTATTATCTTTGTAGATGTTCGACGGGGCAAAGCTGTTAAAGTAAACACACATAATTATGAAATGAAATTATATGGCCCACATATTGTCAAGACGAAATGAAAGTTCAAGTTCTCGCATTTCAGCTTAATTAATATTCTGTAAGAGATTTCATATAGCCATTGGCTGGATCACACCTCATTTGAAATTTGCACAGTGGTTTTGGAGGAGGAATAATGAAGTGGTGATATTTAATTTTTTACTACATGTGAGACACCACCACTATAACAAAAATTCAAAAAAAAAAAAAACAATATTTCAATGTACAAAGATGGAAAATAATTGGGATAATCGGATTTAAAAGTTATAAAAATGTTGATTCTATCTAATGTTTTTAATGCGGCATTTACATTCGAATTTTTTACCGGGTTAACCTACTTTATGTGCATATATTTAATGGAATAGACAATTCAATTGGGTTAACCAAATCCGGTACAATGTAAACGAACTTTAAACCCAATTCGAATCGAAAAACGGCTCCTAAATCCGTAAAATACCGACAATAGGTGGATATCGTTATATAGGGGCTAAGCCTAAAGCTGGATTAATATTGATTATATTCTCTAGGGACATTGCGAAGCCAATGAGAACCGAAAATATGAAATTATATCCAATCGCTTGCAAACCTTGTCCAAAATACTTAAAAACAATGTGTCTCAAAATTGATAATAGCTTTCCAGGGAATTTCTCCCCATAAGAAATGTAGTAGCTAAATAGCAGCCAAATTGGTTGACCGTAAATGTCCTCTATATAGGCTAAACGCTGATCAATGTAGCAAATCTTCGAACATGACTGCCCTGAACACAAAATACGAGTCGTATCACATTTTAATTTTCTCTCGATCCGTTCGAGAAGAACAACTTCATCGTACAACCAGTGTACGATATGTGGTGTTAGTCCACAACTCTTCTTCATTGCAAGAATACAGTTATATTTCGTCCACCCGATGGGATGTTCCACTAATGAGCACGACCACATCATCAGCGTTTCCACGACAGAGGGGTCTATGATCCGAAGGGGCTGTTACAAAAACAACCACATCATAATCATAAGCCATTACCTTATTTCGGAGTATGTCGAAGTTCACAAAAAATTCGCCGGAAGCAAAAAAGGGGGTGTGAGGTGTGAAGTCAAATTTCCTCATGGAACTCTGTCCAATGTTTGCTTTGATTATTCTGCCAATAAGTTTTACAGCATTTAAATTCCCTGTGCCACTGCCCAGCCTTTTCAAGCTTCCCAACAAAATTCGTAGGAAATTACACATTTCGCGAATTAATCGACGTATGATGGTGTGAATGGAAAAAACTGAAGGACTTCACGAATAAAACAGCATTCCTATATGATTAAGGAAATTTAAAGATGACTTCTTCTCCTCAGGATCGCAGCTTTATAGCATCTGCTCCAGGAGATTTATTTCTACATGATTAATAGCGAAATATCAGTCCTAGTCATAATCGTCATATCTCGACTAGCTGAGTCGATCTAAACATGTGTGTCCGTCCGTCCGTCCGTCTGTCCATTATAATTTGTAAACACGATACAGGTCACAGTTATGGACCAATCTTCACGAAATTTTGCATGTACGATGGGTTCTGGTCAATGAAGACCCCTATTGTTTTTGGAAAAGATCGGTTAATATTTAGGGGATTAAATGGACCAAAAACTTTATTTTTGTCGGTTTTTCTTGTCGCTCTATAGGCCGCAATTATGGCCCAAACACAGCATGGAGAAGGGGTTCGGGCCAGAGAATAAGCATGCAGGTTTTGATAAAGATCGGTTAATATTTAGTGGGTCAAATGGACCCTGACTATTGTGTGAAAAATTACAAAATTTGCATTCTGGGGCGTATAGATTTACTCCTGAAAGACATAGACCCGAGAAGTTGATAGTGTATCCAAAAGGAGTGGTTGGCCTTTAAAGTTATACCAATTATATTGTCGTATGTAATAAGATGTGGAAGTTACACGTAAATTTTTACAGGTGCTTACGTACAGCGATATTATTTAGTAACCCATTACCACACTAGAGGGTGATTTGAAATTTTCCATGAGATTCCAGTTGTGGTAAAGGACAACGCCTATAATTTTCGGTGATGATCAGATAATAATTGTGGGATGAAGTGGACCGAAAACTTATTTTTTGTGTTTTTTTTTCGATTTGATCTATAGGCTACGATTATAACCCGAACTTCACAACTGTGAAGGGTATTTGGACAAGTAATTAGAAGGTGCTGTTGACCTCTAATCGGGCAAGATGGTGCAACTATAACGAACTATTACCCAGGCTCGGAATAAAAATCCGAAAAAAGATAGAGTTCTGTGGTAGTTGTGTAGGGTATCGTATGGTCGGCCCCGTCCGACTATACTGCTCCGCTAACTGGTTTTATTTTATTTTATGGGTTCTCACGATGATGGCTCGTCATTTGTCATTCCGTTTGCAACACATCGAACTATTCACCGGAGGCCCCACAAAGAATATATATTTCTTATCTGTTCTATGGCGATTTACGCATGTCCATCTGTCTGGCTGTTGAAATCTCAATAGAGATCGCAATATTTAAGATAGAGCTCTAAAATTTTGCACAGACATTGCTACTACTCCTAGGATGTTTGGTATTTCAAATGGAATATATCGGTCCAAGTTTTGGTGTAGCCCCCTTATAACGGTACCCCCAATATTCGATATTTTGGCGGATTTTGGACAAGCTTTTCTACCAAATTGGATGAAATTTGGTACTTTGGGTTCTCATTGTATAGCCCATCTCCATACCAAAATTTATTAATATTGACAGAAGCTTCAGGATAGCCCACATATGGCGGGTATCCCCAATATTCGGTATTTTTGGGATTTTGGACACGTTTTCCAATTGAATTGGCTGTAATTTGGTATTTTGGGTTGAATAACACACTCGCTTACCAAAAAAAAAATATGAATATTGACCTACGTTTAAGGGTAGCCCCCATAATATGATAACCTCCAATATAGGGGGTTTTGACACGTTTTTCAATCAATGAGTCTTACTACTAAAAATATCAATACTGATCCCCATTTTATTGTAGGTCCATGTAACGGTAGCCCCACTATTCGATATTTTGGGAATTTCAATCATTTTTTTCTCGCTATGTTCAAGGTGCTATCATAACATGAGTTTTCTCGTAATGTCATCTCGTAGTGTCATCCTCATGCTGGAGGGTAAAAAAGGCCCGTCGGGCGGAACATAACACCGTTTATACTGGTTTGATAGTTATGTTGTCTTTTATCTCAAGTGAGCTTTTTTAGGATAGTATGTATTTTAACACTTATAATATCACTGTGCAAAAAATGTCTTTCTGTCTTTCAAATCTTTGAAAAATGCAAATGAATGAAATGAAAATTTCTACATGACAACAAAAAATAACCGAAGAAAAAAAATCATTAAGAATTTAAGAGACAACCCGTTTTTTGATGTATTCAAACATTAATTGGGTTCGTTGATGTGAATGTTGTGTTAGGGGGCCACAGTTTTGTTTGAAGAATTTCGATTGTGACGCAGCTTTCTAGAAATGCGGTCAAGTATTGCGGATATTTTTTGGTGCCATTTTTTCTTCTGTTCTGTTCACCTTCTTTTCTGGCATGCGAGATAAAACCAAAGAGAATCATAAAAACGCAACCGCACAAATTTGACTACTTTTGTATTGTTTTGGGGATTTTTATTATTTATTTTGAAAACAAAAACAGTTATTCTTTACAATTTATTATAAATATTGACATGTAAATGTCTATAGAATTTGGGGTGCTGCCGCTTTTGTTTAATCCCTGATTGATGATCTTTTGAAACAGAAATGAAATGGAATTAAGTGATAAAAAGATTGTAATGGTGTTGATATTTTCGGTGTTATGCTGAGATTTGTATGAGGCGGATTAAAAAAGCGATTAAAAAAATGTCACCATTTGTGGATTTGTTGTTATGGATTTATTTATGATGTGAAATTCTTGAGCAAAAGATTAATGTTGTTTAATATATATATATTAATATATATATATATATATATATATGGCTATAAAGACTGACTCACACATGGACAATCAGTTGCAGTAAAAGTCTTACAATTTTGTAGGAGGATGAGTGAAAGCGTGAGGCATAGCACGATTTTTAATATTGGTAAAAATTAAATGAGTAATGGGGAATGTCTAGAACTTGAAATGTGTTTATATAGATACAAAGATTCAAATATTATGAAATGTCATTGACTTTCTGGAAACGTGCAGAAGTTACTACTAGCTCAACGATATCTAGAATCTTTTGTATATTCCGAGTATTATAATACAATTTACCTTACCATTTTTATTGGGCGATCTTAGGTATATAGACACTGACATTTTTAGATGGTGAAAGTGTTTATATATAAAAGATTCAACATTCATTGTTGTAACTGTTATACACTGATATAACTCCTACAACCATAGCCTTCAGTATCCTACAAAAGTTAGTTGGGATAGGTTTTCGTGGCCAGAATTGGTCCTAGACGCACTTATTAGTATACCGATCTTAACCAGCTGAATTAACCGAGAGCGGTATACATAAAGGTGGATTCCCACAGAAAATCTTCAATTAGTCCCTAAATTTTTTATTTAGCCACTATATAATCGATTTCATAAATTAATTGAACTTCGTGTAAAGTGTCGATGTTTAATTAATGAGTGTAATAAATTTTGCTATGCTGATTATGTCGGCATATTTTATATCATCCACCATAGGGTGGAGAGTATATTAAAATTGACACTATCCTTGCAGCACATCGAAATGTTCATCTTAGACCTCATAAAACTTATATGGGAAAGTACAAAAATATTTTAAATTCCTTGAAACTGAGGTATGCAGGGTTATAACTCGCGAAATATGAACATATTGCAAATAATTTAAATTCATTTCTACAAAATGAAGTGTTCTTGTAAAAATCTTAAAATATTGCTAATAAATAATAGGTTGCGTGGAAGCTGTGATGGTGGCATTGTAAAAAAATGGGTGAAAATGTGTTGAAGCCAACGAGTTTTTTTGTGTTCCCTCCTGATTTGTGGCTAAACTACACGACGCACGCACATGTGATCAGTGACTAAGTTGCAGAATACCCCATGGACAATATGATTCTAATATATGATTTTTCGATATAATCACTGCATCCACCCAAAATGGATGCTGACATTTTGAAGCCGGGTTTTTGGTGTTTTTTGAATTTTTCTTATAATTAGGACGCGCATTCAGATAATGGACTAAACTAATTATAGGATTGTAGAACTCGTGATTTTGCTTCTTTTAGTGTATATCTCATGAATGTGCTCACCGTAGCTTCTTTGCAATTGGGTTCCAAAGTCGAAAATTTGGTGCGAAAATTTTTATAAAAAACATATTTTTTGAGTCTAAAATTAAAAAAGTCCATTAAAATTCGTGTCGGATATAATGATCAATTCCGCTTAATAAAACGGCGGATATAGGTACCTTGTATGTGGGAAAAACTGCAAAAACTTATTTTGACAAATTCGCGTATATTATCGCGTTTTTCTTCGAATTTTCACATACATTCATTCTTGTGTTATCATATTCGCGAATCTGTTGGAAAATAGGTCAAAAATATATTGATACGCAGACATCCGCGGTTCTTAACCGATCCTTTTAAAATAGGTGTCCTTTTGTGATTTTCATAGGAGATTACTAAAATCGGATGCGCATAAAAATCGTATGCACGTTGCGCCATTTTTAGTCATTTTTAGGGTTTTTGCATAGTAAAGTGCATCGAGCGGCACACTTTGGCCGCTTAATGAAACCTGAATTGAAAGAGAGTGATTCGGTTTATACGAAAACCGCATGCGCACCACCTGATTTCAACTAATACGCGAACTGTATGCTTTTTGATGTTGATCATTTTCATATAATGTAACTGCAATACATTTGGTCATTTTTAAAGTCAGAACTATTAACAGAGGAATCTACCGATATTTAACAATCATCTAAAAGAATTTGTAGAAGAAATCGTCACGTGTTGTAGAAGATCCAGACTAACCCGTATTATCTTAACCATACCAAAAAATCAAAATTAAAAAAAAAAACATTTTGTGGCAATTCAAAAATTAATTTATTTTATTTTCAGATATTTTCATGCTTTTATTTGTTTTTCGTGACTATTTAACCGTATTTCAATGTGATTTGATTAGTATGCAAATAAAGCAAATGTGTTTAACCATTTGTCAAGAAATTCGCGAATTACAACAAATAGGAAATTTAATTTATATTTGAAATACAAGATTTAAAGCCGCTATAACTGTTGTGCGCAGCATCCGAATTTGTGAACGCGAACAGATTTTGAATCAGCATATTTTCCTTAACATATGTACCAAAAATCATGAATGTGCTCGCAAAAATTTTTTTCAAAATTTTTTTTTATTGAATTTTTAAGGAATTTTGTAATTTCCCATATATTCTTCATCAGAATTAAATATTCTACGTCTCTTCTCATTTGCGTAATTTTGAAGATTTTAGCCGCATTTCCTTGAATACAATTTTCAATATAAAAAGTTGGTATTTTGCGGTATCAAAGGATATCATATCTCTAGGAAGTTTTTTTTCAACATAGGTAAATATTTTAATGGTATGTTGCGGGTCGATTTTCCTACATAATTGCCTATAATATGGCATTTCGTTTTCTCAGAGAATAATATAAGTCCTGGCAGATAATTTATAATATATATCAATGTTTTGAAATAGTCTCAATTTAAGTGGCTCTTCCGATTATAATTATTAGAAAAATCAATCTAAAAGTTTGAATGAAATCGGATACAATTTCGTTTTATATAACGAAGGTACCAGAAGACGTACGCCAATAGTCTCCGCCTATTACTATGTGAAAATTGGACTAAATCGGTTATTCTCTCCAATTCGATTCGATATATTATCGATTTTTATGAATGAAATACAGTCGATGATATTTAGCACATGCATCTCCTATCTGAGACCTTTCTCGGTTGGATATTTTCATCTAAAAAAAACTATATTTTTTTTACCACCAATATAAAATTGTCAAAATAATTATGGGTAGATATGCGCGTTATCTATTCCAAATCTTATATTTTTTACTGGTAAAAAACTGTAATACAGAGTATATTTGACATTTCATAAAAATATTTTAAATATTTTATCGAAAATATTAATCTCATTCATTATGCAAAAATCGGCCGGTATTTTTATAGTTTTTCTTTGATAGATCAAAATATGTAAGCATTCATGTCAACCAGAGACAAAAAGTACAATTCTACTTTCGTTCATTGAACCCATCATATCCTGTCATTATGAACATGAATAGAATTCAGTTTTTTTGCTATTTATTATTTGGCACGTGCCATGCATATCAAAGAGACGTGCCTTTACTCATTAATTATAACGATGATTAATAGCGTGTGATGTCGAGTGTAAATGCTGACCATATTAGTTTACAGCGACGTCTGGATTTTTTCCTACACCTTTTTTTGGGGAATAGATTTGCGCTAAGCCCTTATGTATTTTTGTAATGAGTTTTTTGTAGCCATATTTTTTTATTATTGGTAAGTTGGGATTTTACTATGCTAATTAAAATAATGATGAATGAAAGAACGAAAGAAGAACTTTTCATTTCATGGTCAAATATTCTTCTATCTTACGCAATACACAGGCGATTTTAGTAAATTGAAAAAGTTAATTTTTTTACATGTGGGGAGACTTCCGCATTTTAGGACATAATTGATTATATTAGAAGAATATTTATTTTAAGATTTTTTGCCATGGGTCTTAAATGAGTGAATCATATCTGTATTCTTAATATGTACTAAATACACTTCAGGTAAAGTCAAAGCGTTCAGATTATTTGTTCCTCAATTTTGGCCCAAACTACACACTTTTAAACATATATCAATGATATGAAACACGCATAAATTCCCCTTTTTTCAAATAATTTCTCCGGATATTGTATCACAATTCATCAGAAATGCTGTTACCTGTAAAACTAATTTAAAATAAACAAAAACAATCCAAAAAATATTAATGACATTGCAAAGAAAACAATTCTTAAGAAATCCGCATGCTCTGTCAAGTAGTCTGAGTGTCACCACAAAATAAGTTCAATAACCCCAATTATATTTGTTTAAGACGACGACAAGAAAAAAAGATCACAAATTAATACGATTGTTTGCCAAGAGAGACAAATAGAAAAAGTGTAGGCTTCTAGCTAACATAACCTATGACTGAACATTATTAATAATAACATTAAGAGGATAGAAAAAATCCAGAATTTTTTTTATAAATAAAATAATCAATAAAGATTACAGTGAAAGTAAATTGAAATATAAATTTCACACTCTCTTGGCAACATTATCTTTGATCAAATTGAGTTTCATTTTATGGACTGAATATGGTGGCAAGTGAAGTTTTTGTCTTAAGTCTTTTGTTTCAGTGTTATGTACATAGCCCTCTAAACTAATTTGTTTTGAAAATAAAAATATGCTAATGACTAATTTCTCATCACCCATCAGTTTCATATTAGCGAAAAGTAATCATTTCATTCATACACAAACGGCCACCCGCTTAGATATTCATAAGCATAAAAGTTCGGAGACCTCTGAACTCTTATATGCATTTTAATGAAGCTTGTTTAACGGCGAAGAAAATTATTAATATCTTATGAGTAACTCAATAGAATCTGTTGGTTAGGAATGAAATATCCGATTAAGTTGTGGGACATAGCTAGAAATGGAGAAAATAAACATAGTAAAAAATGTAAAACTTCAATTTTACAGGTTGGGGTCAAATCAATAACTTTCTCCGATTTGGCAATCTTTATTTTAAGATAAGAAAAATGTCAATAATTTAAAATAAAAAAATAACTTAAATATTTGGTAACCCTTATAAAGACTGTAAAGATAAGCAGAATATTTATACCTTACACAACTATGTTGTCAGGGTATTACAGCTTTGTGCAGCCCCAAATTGATCCGAAATATTGGTGCTAGACTCACCTTTAAGTACACCGATCATCATATCTCGATCTAGACATGTGTGTCCGTCCGTCTGTCCATTATAATTTGTTAACACGATACAGGCCACAGTTATGAACCAAATTTCACAAAATGTTGCATGTACGATCGCTTAATATTTAGGGGATGAAATGGACCAAATACTAAGTTTTTGTCGGTTTTTCTGGTCGCTCCAGAGGCCACAATTATGCCTAAAAATTGAATTGAATCGAATCGGGATCGGGATCGGACCAAAGAATAAGCATGCCTGTTTTTATAAAGATCGATCAATATTTAGGGGGTCAAATCAAACTTGACTTTTGTGTGAAAAATTTCAAAATTTTTATTCCATAGCGTATATATTTACTTCTGAAGAACATAGATCCGTGAAGTTGATAGTGGTTGACCCGTTCATATAATTTTGTAACCCATTACCATTAGAGGGCGGATCGCTTTGAAAATTTCCATGAGGATCCAGATATGGTAAAAGACAACGTCTATAATTTTTTTGTGATGATAACATAAAAATTTGGGACCAAAAACTTAATTTGTTTGTGTTTTTTTTTTTCGAGTGGATATATGCGCCAAAAGCCGAACATCACGACAAAGCCCACGGTGAAGGGAATCTGGACAATTAGAAGGGCTGTACTGAATAATCGGTCACGGGGGTGCAAATATCACGAAATATTGTCTAGGCTCGAAATAAACATCCGCAGAAAGTTAGAGTTCCGTGGTAGTTGTGTAGGGTATAGTATTGTCGGCCCCCTCCGACTATACTGCTCCGCTCACTGGTCTTAAGATGATAAAGTTCTTTTCCTATAAAATATCATAGAAAAACGTTTTCTAAGAGGCCAGAACGAATTCTTATACAATATTATGACAGACAAATGTTGAAAACCTTATTATGGG